>NC_044276.1:15180545-15245475 GCF_003957555.1 Calypte anna
TGGAGTTGATAGGTCAAGGGGTTATGGTTTTAAGCTGAAAGAGGGGAGATTTAGATGAGATCTTAGGAAAAAATAATTTAAAGAGAGGGTGCTGAGCCCCTGTCCCAGGTTTCCCAGAGAAGCTGTGGCTGCCCCATCCCTGGCAGTGTCTCAGGTCAGGTTGGATGGGGCTTGGAGCAACCTGGGCTGGTGGGAGGTGTCCTTGCCCATAGCAGTGGTTGGAACTGAATGAGCTTTAAGATCCCTTCCAACCCAAAACATTCTGTGATTCTATGATTCCATGACTGTGTTAGGTTGACCAGGTCTTCATTATCCCAGCTCTCCCATTTGGGAGACACATACTCGAGTTCCAGGAATGATGACAAAAATGATGTTCTTGTGAAGCACAATCCATCACTGAGTACACGTTGGTGCCTGAGCAGGTTTTATTTCCACAAACCAGGGAACTCTGAAGTCTACCAAATATTCTTCATCATGGTACAGCAGGAGGACCAGAGCTGCAGGTGTAAGCAATATTTCATATAATAGAATCATGGAATGGTTTGGGTTGGAAGGGACATTCAAGATCACCTCATTCTAACCCCTTACGTGGGCAGGGACATCTTCCAGGCTGCTCCAAGCCCCATCCAATCTGTTGTATGAACCTTGGGATGATGAGAGCTGTACTCTGACATGGGAGTTTAGATCATTGTTGAGTGATCTCACAAGGCCCAAGATGGTTGCTGCTCTTCCTTTGGGCTTCCCTCCTTCCAGCTAAAGCACCTCTCAACTCCCACCTCTTCTCCAAGGACCACCTCCATCTGAGGACCACCTCCATCCTACCCAAACTGACAGAAACCCCAGGGTAACTCCAAAGGGAGTGAGTAGAATTAGATAAAGAAAGTAAGAAAGAGTCTGATGGAGCTTTGTCATCTGTTGAACTGACATCTCCAGACCAAAATCAGTCACCAGGTTATTGGAGTAACACAAATAATGTTTCAATGATAGGAGAAAGACCATTAAATTTTTGGTTGAGTCCTGCAGATGAGCAGGAGCACTCAAATGGGCAGAACACTGTGTTCAGAAAATCCAACACCTCAGAAGCACTGCCGATGGCAGTGGTGACATAATTTGAGAGAACAAGTATTTGGGAATGAGCAGACCCTTCCAGAAATATGTTGGAATCTAGGAGTGAGGTTCTTCTCTCCTGTAAGGAGAGTTGGTTGCCACAGCTTGTTCTCCTCAATGGGTTCCTGGCTGATATCTGCAGGTGGGCTGAGTTGTATCACACTCTGCCCCATGCAGCTTGGACCTAGTCCAGACTAAGAGAGTCTTGATCCTGGCAGGAGCCCCACGCATACTTTGGTGCCATTCTTCCAAGCTCCAGGCTTAGGAATTTCCCTACCAGGGCCTTGCAAAGCTGGGATGGAGAATAGACACAGAGAGACTGAAGCAACCATGACACACTTGCTGAGAGGTAGCACCTGGAGAGCTTTTTCAAGGTGAATCATTCCATGAACTCCATCTCATGGCATATTAAGCAGTATGAATCCAAGACTGCAAAGGCAGGGCATGTCTTGCTCCACAAAACCACCATCAACCACTTTAAAGTAATGATTTGCTATTGATTATGTGCATGAAGATAAGGTAGCACCCTACCCCTCCTGACAATTCCCACACTCTCCCTCACATTCCAAGCAAATGCCAGAGCTGAGCCTGCTCCTACAGAGATGAGTTACTTCTCTTAGGAAGGGACAATCTTGGCATGTCAAAAAACTCTGGGAAAATGTCTGAGAGCTCTTAAGTTGACCAAAGAAGTCCATAAGTACAAGTGGAACAAACGTGGCAGTCAGTCCAGGGTGTCCACATCTTCCTGACCCTATAAACCACATGCCAAGGTCCTCAGAAGTCCAAGAGCCACAAGAGCTGCTAGACATGCCTTGGGGAGCTAGGGAAGGAACACGGTCTGGGAGCAGGGTGCTCACAAAACACTCTTCCCAGGTGCTGTGGGGCATTCAGGTTCAGTGATCCTTCCTGCTAAGGGAAGGTGAGCCAAGTGCCAAGGATGACCACAGCACAGGCAGTGTCCTGGCTGGCCAGGATGTATTCCCACCGGATCTAAAGAGGGTTGGCATGGTCAGATGCTGGTAAAAAGGAACTGTCAAGAGTCCCAGGAAAGGGAAGGGGATGAACTGGGTCCAGGATCCACTTGGGAACAGCAGGAATAAGGCTACAATGTAGGTTTGACACTGGTCCAAGACACAGGACCCTTGGTAGGACTACAAAAAGGGGCTCCTACAACACAGATGAGGTGAGGCACACAGCCCCGAGCTTAAGTGGAGCCTCTGAACTAATGAGTGAAAGATGCTTGGATGGAGGTGAGGTTGCTCAGGGTAATTAAAGCCAATTAGTGCACTCAGCACCCTGACACATCCAGAAGCAAAGCAGAGTGGGAAAAGTGAAGTTTTTATTGTATCTCTTCCTAATCTCAGGGTAAGGTCTTCTTTACTTTGGTCCCATCTCAAGTTTGCCTGTGACTGGGCAGGAGGAGAAAACAATCCCAAAGAGATCCCAGTGGCACTTTCTGTCTGGTGATGTGTCTTGTTGAGAGGTGTCCTCCCTCATAGCCTCTCACCTGCTGAGCTGGTGAGTATTTGCCAGACAAAGGCATGCAGGGCTCCTCAGCACACATCTGTCCTGTGTCACACACTCTCTCCAAGAGGCTTTTGCAGCAGTAAGTTTGTATGTTTGGAAAAAAAAAACAGTATCATCTCGACGGATTTTTGAAAACAGGGCCCTGCACTGAGGAGCTCAGGGGGCAGCATCACGTTGTTCCTGTCAGTGTGTTTCATGTGAGATTGTTGTTTTAAAAATAATCAGGTTGCTAACTTTGGATCTAGAGAAGAAGATAAAACTTGTGGGGTTTCCAGAAGGGAAAATCCTCTCTGTCCCCTAAGGAGAGCTGCTGTAGCTGAATGACATCCTTCCTCTGGATGGAGAAAGGGCTGCTGGTCCTTTATAGTTGCTCACTCCTTGCATCCTTATAACAAGGACACAGAGCTCCTGGAAGGTGTCCAGAGGAGAGGCACTCAAATGCTCAGAGGGCTGAGCACCTCCCTGGGAAGCCAGGCTGAGGGATTGGGGTTGTTCAGCCTGGAGAAGAGGAGGCTCCCAGGTGACCTTAGGAGCAAATTTCCAATATCTGAAGGGGCTACAAGAAAGCTGGAGGAGGGCTTTGGACATGGTGGTGTATGGAGAGGACAAGAGGCAATGGGTTAAAACTTGAAGAGGGGAGATTGAGGTTGGACATGAGGAGAAAATTCTTTGGTCTAAGTGTGCTGAGCCCCTGTCCCAGGTTTCCCAGAGAAGCTGTGGCTGCCCCATCCCTGGCAGTGTCTCAGGTCAGGTTGGATGGGGCTTGGAGCAACCTGGGCTGGTGGGAGGTGTCCCTGACCATGGCAGGGGGTTGGAACTGGATGAGCTTTAAGGACCCTTCCAACCCAAACCATTCTGATTCTATGATCCTTCCTCTCCCAACCCAGATGATACAGAGCACTCACTGTTACATCAAGTAGAAGCTGTCTGTGGTTCTTTGGGGGGTATCCCCACATCCTGCTTCAGCTTCCCATTGGGAACACACAGTCTTCCATCAGCAGAGAAAAAGTCACAGCAGCTGCTCCTACACTTTCCAATCAAAACCTTCCCTTTCAATCTAAAAATGAAAGATTTCCATTGAAATCAGAGAATTTTGGGGTTTACATCGGGCATTCAGAGTCAGACCCTGGGTGTTTCATTGAAAACAATTGATAAGTTTGCTGGCCCCACCACAGAAATCCTGGAAAATAGCATGCAGATATGGTGGAATTTTTTTAAACATTCATTGGGAGGACACCCCACCAAACAGCTGGTGTTGAGGGTGAAGACTCAAGTACTCAAGGTTTAAGCTGACAGGGTTCTTCCATGACTCAGCATTGTGTTGACTATACTGGGGGACTGGTGGGAAGGCAGGGAAGCCTGATGATGGGGTAGGCTGCCAGATGAAATAAAAAACAATTTGTGATTTTGGCTAGGTCTGCCTTTAAAATAATATATTGAAAATCCCAAATCCCCCAAACAACTGCCTGCCAAAAAAAAAACAACCACCAAAAAAAAAAAACCAAAAAACCAAACAACCCAAAAAACAAAAAACCAAAAAAAAACCCCAAGAACACCGGCTGTCAGGACCTTGATATTTCTTCTTTTAGAATCCCAGTTTTGGGACCAACTTATAAAGGAGAGTTGTTGCTATCCTGATTTTATGGTGTGAGCAGGATTTAGGTGCATTTTTCTCTGCAAGTCAGATTTTATTCCCTCACAACCCAACCCTCAAGAGGCTGAGGAGTGATGTGGGATCATCTCTCAAGTTTTGTCAGGTTAGCTTCAGGGGTGATGTCAGTATAACAGAACACAGGGCAGGTGGCACCCTAAGTTGCCGCCTAAGTTGCCATTTTTGGTGGCACACCAAAAATGATGCTTGGTGGAAAGTTGGTTGTTTTTTGTGGTTTTTTTTTTTTTTGTTTTTTTGGTTTTTTTTCGGAAGAAAAACTTTTATCTTAAATTCCCTTTCACAGAACCACAGAATGGTTTGGGAAGGGACCTTTCAAGGCCATCCAGTCCAACCCCCGGGATATGTACAACTGGATCAGGTTGCTCAGAACCCCATCCAACCTAACCTGAAATGGTTCCAGGGATGGGGCATCTCCCACCTCTCCGAGCAAACTGGGCCAGGGTCTCACCACCTTCATAAACCATTTATTCCTTTTATCTAATGTTTCCCAGTTCACTGGAGAATTCAGATGGACAACAGCAATTAGGAAGGGCTGCTAGAGAAAGTCCAGATCTTATGGATCCCTGAGGTGCCTGGGACAATGCCCTAAGATGTGCCCCATTCCACCTGGAGCCTCACAGCAGGATGATGATATTAGGGCAGCGTTGCCACTGTTATTTTGTGTTTGTTTGGGTTTATTTGTCTGGAATTACCTGACAGTCCAAGTAGACCATGCAGCCAACCCCCTCAGTGGCCATGAAGGACGGTGAGCAGTGGTTTGAAGATGAACACCCAGGAGCGTGCCCCTTTCCCAACACCACCGACTTCCCTAAACTCTTGGCCCAGCTCCGGGCCAGGTTCTCCCGCCGCTCCCTCAGGCGGCTGAGGAGATCGCGACGCCACTTCCCGCCGCCATTCCTCCCACCCCTCCCCACGCTCCAGAAACAACCCCCGCGGCCGTCTCCTGAGGGCGGTGAGGGGAGCGCCGTGAGGGGATGGCGGCGGATGATCGTGAGGGAGGCGAGATGAGGGGATGGCGGGAGATGGCGGTGTCGGAGCGGTGAGGGGATGGCGGTGAGGGGCGGGCAGGGCATGGCAGGTGAGGGAAAGGGTTGAGGTGGAGGGATAGCCCCTGAGGTAAAGGGCAGCGGGCGCCGCGCGCTCCCCTCCGGCGGCCGCAAGCCCCGCCTTCCACGTTCCTATTGGCTGATCCGCCCAGCCCCTCCATCCCCATTGGCTGAGCCGCACGTCCATCCGCCGCGGTTTGTTTGGTCGCGTGGACCTGTCAAGCCCGCCGCGTCGGCGGGAGGGGAGGGAGAAGGAGGGAGGGGCGGGCACCGCTCCCCCCACCACCCTTTCCCCCCCTCCCCTCCTCTCCCCTCCTCTCCTCCTCCTTCCCCCCCTGCAGTCCCACGTGGCAGCGCCCCGACGGGGCGGGTGGGACGGCGGGACACCCCCCTCTTCCCGGCGGGGGTGGAGCGGCGGTGGTTGAGAGGGGGGTGTGTGTTTGTGAGGAGCGGCGCTGAGGGGAGGGCGCGAGCTACCGACATCCGGGCCCTTCGCCCGCCGCCGGGAGCCACGGGTCAGCGCCGCCTCGGACGGGGCGGGCGGCTGCCGGCGGGCAGGTGGGTCTGCGTCGTTTTCCCCCTCCTTCCCGGAGTTTTCCTCTTCTCCGACCCCTCCTCAGCTGCCACCCCCTTCCTCCCCCCTCCCTTCTTCCCGAGGTAGCAGCGCTGACCCGTCCCGCCCCGTCCCGTCCCACCCCATCGGCAGCGGGGATGATGTTCCCCCCCCCCCTCCTTCGCTCTGACCGCCGGCGCTCCCTCCCTTGTAATTCCGTTTTAGGCAGTAAATTCTCTTATTTAGTATACTTATATATATATTTAAAAGACCCCTTTCCTCCCACCCAGCCCCACCGCGAATCCCGTACCTGAGCGGAGAGGGGGGGGGGGAACCTGGGGTCGGGGTCCCCCCGTCTGCCGCTTGCACCGACGAGGGGACCGGGTTCCCCCCCCCCCCATATCCTCGGTATCTCCTCCCGGGGACCCCTCTTGCATGGGGCTACGTCCCCCCCCTCCCCTACTCCCCGGTACCTGTGCTCGGTTCTCCCGGTGGGGTGGCACCACCAGTGGGTCCCTGAGTTGCGGCAGCATCAGCCTCTCTCCCCTTCACTCTTGGCTTCCAGGTGTGCGATTACTACCCCCTTCCTTTTTTTAAATTATTTTAATTTTTATTAATTATTTTGTTGATTAATTATTCTGATTCGATTCTTTAATTTTTTTTTTTATTTATTTTTCGGGGGGAAGGGATTGTGGCCGAACTTTTGCTGGAGTTGCTGCTGCCTGCGGTTGCTCACGCCGCAGCCGACACGATCCCGAGCGCTTTGCTCAGCTCCCGCTGACTTACGAGGATTAGTTTACGAGGATTAGTTTACGAGGATTGGGGGTGATGCCAGCCCAGCCCATCCCTGCTCCTCTACACCTTGCGCTGGGGACAGGGACCCGCTGGCTCGGTGTCCACCATCCCCTTCCTGGTTCTGGGGAGCCCTGGGTGGGTTTAATCCCGGTTATTCATCCATCTGCTTCCCCGAGCCCGAGTGAACTCGGAGACGGTCGTGGGTTGTGCGTGGGGGTTACGGTGGCACTTTGGGCGAGGCGTTCGTTGTTCCCCTCAGACGCTTCACGCTGTCATCCTCTCACTTAGGATTTTTGCCTGGCACAGGATCCCCCACCCCATCCCGGATAACCCCGTGTCTCGCCTCCCCGCCGGCAGCACCCGGCCTGGGCTATGCGGTACGGTACGTAGCAGGGACAGAACGAGACTGTCTGCCCTCCCAGCTGGTGGCCTGGAGGAGGGGGACATAGCGGCGGGGCTGGCTGTGTACCCCTGGCCCCAGTGCTCCGGGAATCTGTGGGTTTGGAGGTGAGAATCCCTGGGATGTGCTCCATGAGGGTGTGGGGAGCATGGGGTGAGCATCCCTGGGATGTGCTCCACCAGGGAGTGGGGAGCATGGGGTGAGCATCCCTGAGATGTGCTCTGTTGGGGTGTGGGGAATGTGGGCCAAGGATCCTCGGGATGTGCTCTGCCTGGATGCAGGAAGCCGTGGGGTGAACATCACTGGGATGGACTCAATGTGGGGTGAAGTTCTCCAGGATGTGCTCAGCTCACACGTGGGGGAACACGGGATGAAAATCCCCGGGATGGGTTCATCCTGGGGTGAGCATTCCCAGGATGCGCTCAGCCCAGCTGCTGGCACCGTGGGGTGAGAATTCCTGGGATGTGCTCAGCCCGAGGGCGGAAGCGTGGAGCGAACTTGTCCTCCCCTCCCCGCCGGTGTGGGTTGCTTTTCCCCCTCCCTCGCTGCTGGCAGCTGTCCCTCACATCCCCGAATGTCCCTCCCTGCTGTCCCCTGGCCGCAGACGCCATGTGGCAGGAGGAGGAGCTCTCACCGCGCCGGCTGAACAGGACGGGGAGCGGTGCGGGTCCCGGCCCGTGCGAGGTCCCGGGAGCCCCACTCTTCCCCGAGCAAAGGGAACCCCCTTCCTCTGACCCTCCCCCCTTTTCTGCCAGCCCTCACCGCAGCTCCCTCCTCCCTATATCGTGCTATTGATTGCTGAGATGAACTTCCTCCCAAAATCATTAAAGCTTAAAAAATTGATGGCACAATAGAGCCCTTTATTAGCTACATAACTTTTCTGGTTTTCTTGCTTACTCTTCCTTTTTATTTTTATTTTATTCCATTATTCCTTTTTATTTAATCAACACAAAAGGGCAGAGATTAGGACAATGTACCTCTTCCACCCCAGCTCCCCATCAGCACTGCTGTGCTGGGCTATTTATTAGAGGAAAAATGGCAAAGGAGTAGATGCATACAGGATTTTTTGTTTTGTTTTAATTTCAGCCTTCTCTCCTTGCAGCTTCCAGATAGGTCTATTTATTTCTGCTCTTACAAATAAAAATACTTGAATAGGGACTGCAATATTTTATTCCCTGTCATGCTCATCCCTCAGCGTAAGGGTGGCTGAGTTCTCACTTGGTATTAAGTTACCATTTAAGTAACAGTTGAGTTTTCCTGAAGGAAAATCCCTCTGGGCTGGCTATTACCATGGCATTGTATAACCCAGCAGAAAGATGGATTACCTGGATGGATCTCCTCCAGCATGACTTCTCCAAAGTGAAAGATTTCACCTAATTCATCCCTGCTTCTGTTGCAGTCGTCGGGGTGGGTTTTTATACTTCTAGGAAATATTTCCCACTTCTAGGAAATATTTGCAGTTATCTCCTTGGCTTGTGGTTGTAAATATAGGCACTGGTTTTCCAGATAAGACTGTTGGCAGCAGCATCCTGCTTCCTGCAAAGCCCCAGCTCCAGGAGTCAAGTCAACCCCTACCAGTTCTCCTTTAGCAGAAAAACAGGAACTTTTTTTTCCCCACATTTCTCATTATTTGGAGAGGTTTTGATGCATCCTTTGACAAGATAAGAAAGAGGCAAAAATGAAGTGTGCATTTGTTTGTGTGAGTGTCTGGGTGTAAAATAAACAACAGGATGTTGAAGGCAATATATTTTGTTGAAGGATCCCTTAGTGATCCTGTGCTGGAGGAGGGAATGAAAGTCATGTAGAGGGGACACCATCTCGCTGCGTGGCCTTGGGCCTCTCATTTATCTTCTCTGCTGCAGTGTCATTGTCTCAGGAGTGTGGCTGCTGGTGCTGCCTGCATTTTCTGCTGGCCCTGTTTCACTGCTGCATGTTACCATCCTTCTCCTCATTGTAATTCCCATGTGGCTCTTGTACATTGTTATTTTTTGGGACCTGAGTGCTGCATCAGGGTGGAAACCCTTGGGTGTAAAGCATCCCCCCCCCCCCCCCCAACACTTTCTTCCTAGAGCAATGGGTGCATCACTGTGCTCCCCGTTGTTCAGCTTGGTTCTGGGTGATACTGACCACCCTGTGTGGCCCTTCTTTGTCTTGTCTGTGGAATATTGCACTGTGCTGCTGCAAATGATGAAGCTGTAAAGCAGGACTCACTCAGAGGGGTTTGTATTTGCAGATGACACCAAGCTGAGTGGTGTTGGTGACTTGTCTGAGGGACAGAATGTTGTCCTGAATGACCTGGACAAGCTTGAGAAATGGGCCCAGGAGGTTCCAACAAGGCCAAGTGCAAGGTCCCGCACGTCTCGGGGCAGTCCCTGGTACCAACACAGGGGAATATGCAGCAAGCAGGGCCATCTGCAACTAAATCAGGTTGCTCAGAGCACCATCCAACCTGACATGAGATGTTTCCACTGTCCTATTGCTACAGACCCTGCTAAAAAATCTGTCCCCATCTTTCTTTTAGGCCACCTTCAGGCACTGGAAGGTGCTCTAAGGTCTCCCTGGAGCCTTCTCTTCTCCAGGCTGAACAATCCCAACTCTCTCAGCTTGGCTCCAGAGCTGCTCCAGCTCTCCCATCATTTTTGTTGTCTCCTCTGGACTCACTCCAACAGCTCCATCTCCTTCTGGTGTTGGAGTCTCCATAATTGGACCCAGCACTGCAGGAGGGTCTCACCAGAGGAGTAGAGGGGGGATTATACCATATCAGAAGGGTTGGAGTTTACCTATACAGGGGCTTTGCCATTTACTAGAACCAGGTGCCTGAAAACATATTTAGGCAGCTAAATCTGTGTGAAACCTTTCTGCTTCCTGGCTCACCCAGAGCATTCTGGCTGTCCCAGGGATCATCCCACCACAGCAGCACATTCTCCTTGGCAGTGAGGACTCTCTGTTCTCCTCTCCTGCCATGCTCCAGAAGCTTATACAATTTTTTTGGCTCTTTTCCCCAGTCATTATTCTGGGTAACATGGTTTGTTTGTTTATGCTTTTTGGTTTTAATCATACTTTAAAAAAAATTTTTTTTTTTATTGTGTCTGAAATGCTCCAGGGCTTCTTTTTCCTTCCCCACTCCCAGATGATTGTATATTTAAAAAAAAAAAGAAATAGTTTGGTTCTGTAATGAATGAAGTTTGGGTTTTCCAGAGAGGATGTGGGAGAGAAAAAGGAGGGGAGGAAAAAAAATAAAAGTGGCAGGTGTGGAAGGGTGTGCCCTGCCCTGTATTTTAAGCCCTGCTGGGTCTGTGCCACTTGTTTCTCAATGCTCTGGTGAAAAGGGATCCGGGTCTTGCTGTGCTTTTAATCTCCCCATTACCAGCTCAAAGGAACAACCCCCCTTCTTCTGAATCTGTTTCATTTATTTAATTAGATCTTAGCTCTCCCTGGTTGGGAGGAGGTGCCGTGGCTTGTTTACCTAAACTGGTTGGTCTGAAAGGGTTTGCATTTATTTATTTTTTATTTGGTTTGGTGTTGAGGAGGAAGGAGAGGGTGAGTGGGGAGTGGTGGGGCTTGCCAGGCTCCTGGTTTCCTTTCCAGTGGATATCCAGGAGCAACGGGAGTTGGCTGGAAGAGCAGGGACTCAGAAGAAAGACTGAGATGACACTCCCTCTTTCTGGTAGCAAGGAGAACCAGGAGCCAGCTCTGCCTCTGTTGCTGATGGTGGGAGAATTCCCAGCAAGCAGGACTAGGATCTTGGAAGACCTCTATGGCTTGGAGATCCTGGTGCCACCTTTGGCTGCTTTGCCTTGCTTTGCCTCCACGTGCATTCAGTGGGGCAAACACAAGGCTTGGCCACAAGCCCACATCCTCCTGGGCACTGGTGGGCTCTGACCACCTGGTTGTAGCCAGCATGTTGGCTTCATCAAGGCCATCAAGGGTGGTGTGTCTTGGGTTATTGCAAATGTTAGGGGCTGGAAGGGACCTCTAGAGAGCATCAAGTCCACCCACCCCTTGTGCATTGCTCAGCAGGAGCAGGGCTCACATGCTGCATTGGGGCACTTGAATGTGGAGAAGAGGAGTGGTAGGGGCTGATAGGATCTCATCCTGCTGGTCCAGCACCAGAGCATGTGTGAGGTGTGCTTCTTGTTCCTGCAGGGTTGCAGGTCCCTGGGGCAGGCAGGGAGGCTGTCCCAGCTAGAACAGCTTTATCTCTGGCTTTGCAGAGGTGTGAGCTGATGGCCTTGATTTGCTCATGTCATGGTTTAGGTGCTTTGGTGGGACAAGTATCTCAATATCAGGGATTTGTCTGAGACTCCTTGTTGTTTCTGAGATCATCATAGAATTGTAGAAAGGCTGGAAGGAACCTCAGAGCTCAGCTCCTCCAACCTCCCTGGATTTATAAAAAAACAATAAAAACAAGCAAACCCCCCCAAAAAAGCAAGAATTAAAAAGAAAAGCCAACAATGAGGAGTTTCTCCACGGCGGTACCAACAGGTGAATCATAGGATGGCTGAGGTTGGAAGGGAGTTCAGAGCTCATCTCCTCCAAGCTCCCTGCCATGGGCAGGGACACCTCTCATCCAGACAAGGATGCTCAAAGCCTCATCCAGCCTGGCCTTGAACACCTCCAGGGAGGGGGCAGCCACAGCTTCTCTGGGCAATCTGTTCCAGAGTCTCACCACCCTCCTGCTGAAGAACTTCTTCCTCAAATCCAGTCTGAACCTCTTCTTCTTCAGTTTAAAACCATTTCCCCTTGTCTTATTGCTGGACACTCTTCTGAAGAAAAGTCCCTCTCCAGCCTTCCTGTAGGTTCCCTTCAGGAATTGTAAGCCAGCTCTGAGGTCCCCCTGGAGTCTTCTCTTCTCCAGATTGAACAATCCCAGCTCCCTTAGCCTCTCCTCACAGCAGAGGTGTCCAGCCCCTGGATCATCTATGTGGCCTCCTCTGGACTCATTCCAACAGATCTCTGTCCTTATGGTGGGGAGACTTCTTATGGAGATAGGGCTTCTGTGGTCCTCTTCCAGTTGAACTTTTGGTACTCTGGGGACTGGAATCTTCCTTCTGTTCACTCTGCTGGGGTTTTCCTTGGGATTTGGGGATATCATTTGGTTTCACCTTCATTCCCCACCAGCGCCAGCTTTGATCCTTCCTTTGCTCCTCCCTGGTCTGTCGAGCTGGAGCTGTCTCTTGCTGCTGCTGTCAGGCTGCAGTTTGATAGCGTGGCCTCACTCCTGTATGGCACCTGAATGAATTACTGCAGTCCAAATAAATAAATAAAAAATAAGAGTGTGAGAGCCACGAGTTGGAGCTCAAACATTTACATGGGGCTGTTCATCAGAAATTATGCCCAAACATTCCCTAAACTCTCACACACACATAAAACACTGCGCCCGGGCTTCAAGGCAGCATCAGCTGCTTAATGACAAAACTCCACAGTGGTTCACGACCTGAAATACAGAATTACAGCCTCTGCGTGGAGCTGCAGGGAAATCTTGAAGTCCACAAATGGGATGAACCCTATTAAAAAATGGTCAGGACACCCCCTGTGACATGGACATTTTGTTTCTGTCTTCCAGTGGGGAAACCAGCAGCTCTCTTGCTTATCTGGAAGTTGTCACCTCTGCCAGCCAAGCATCTCCAAGAAGAATGTGGGTCCTTTTGGGTTGTGGGATGGAAAACCTGGAAAACCCTAAGGAACTTTACAGGGTATTGATGTGCTGAGAAAAGTGGTGTCTCCCAATCTGTGATGACTGCTTCTTGTAGATTTGGGGTCTAGAGTAGATGAGATTCAGCAGTCTGCAAGATGAACTTTGGCCTTGTAGGACCTCCTGGGCACTGTTCCTGGTGGAAGGAGCCTTTCCAGTACTATCTGAACCTTCTCATTGCATCAGGTTTAGCAACGCACAGCAGAGAAGGAGGTTGGGAGGAAGGAGAAAAGTTTACTTTGTGCCCTCTTTTTTCACTTTAATCCCCAAATGACATTTTTATTTATTCATTGTCTCAGGCCTTTTCCTTTCTCCAGGCTTTGCCTAGCACAAGACCTGAAGATTTGCATACTTGATCAAATCTGATGGGAGTAACTAAATCAGCATTAGCAAATGTATGGACCTCAAGCTAATTGGCAGGTGATGAACTCCATGACTACAATGAAGATGAGCCCTTCTGGAGAGCATGTTGTACCTTGGCACAGGGACAGGACTAAGAAGCCAGTGGCAACTTTGGAATAGAAATCCCTTTGGGGGATTTATTTTTAGGTTGCCTTGCTCTGTGATGAGCACACGATCAAAGTAAAACCAAAAAAGGGTGTGCAGGAGCATGGTGACCTCAGGTCAGCAAGAAGGTTGAGGTTTAATATCCAGAAGAGTCATCAAAACCTGGGACCAGCTTGAGAATTAAGTTCCAGAGGTTAATCAGGGGGATGCGAGATAGAACATTGGGGGTGTTCATTGTTGCTTTCAAGCATCTTGATTGTCAATTAAACAGAGGAGGAGAGAAACTTGACTGATGGCAGTCACTGAGGTTGCTCAGCAGGGATTTGCAGGCAGCATTGTTATTGCATTGCTGTCTGCCAGCAGCACTCCACTTGTCAGCCTTGCCTTTATAAATCCTCCTTTTGGGGGTTGGTTTTTTGTTGATTGCAGTTTGGAGTATCATTTTAAGACTGGAATTTGGTACTGGGGGCCTTGATCTTCTCTTTAACCCAAAGGCTTGTGCAGACCTGGAACTGGCTGGTGCCCTGGATGGATTAAATGAATCCCTGATATTCTGTTTTGGAGTTGGTTTGTTTTTTTTTTCCCCCCTGAAAATAAACACATTGGTCAGCAGAGAAACTCTAAGCAGGCAATGAGCAGCAGGGTTCCTTTAACATTCCCCATTCCAAATAATGAAGCAAGAAATGAGCCCTTTGCTAATGGGCAATTAATGTGGTGAGGCAGGAATTTCTCAGGTTCAGGTTGCAAATTTGAAGTAACCCATTGGAAAGACAGTCTTCACAAAATAAACATACACTCTGGAATTAATAGCAGCTCACCAATAGCCCATTTTATATATTCCCCTCCAACATAAGAAGAGGGTATAAAACCTCATTTTTCCTAATATTGTTGCAGCTTGAGGATCTCACTTCAGCAGCTTCATTTTCCACGTGCACCTACCTACCTACCTACCTACTTACCTACCTACCCCTGCAGCACCCCATGTTATTTTTAGATGCCTTTTTAAATGTCTTTTATTATAAACTGAGCTCACAACACTTCCAAGTGTGAGTGATTTTATTCACCTGGCTGGTCCATTGATTTCAGGAGCAGATCTTCTCTAGGGCTGCCCATGTGGGATTATTCTAAACCCTTTATCAGGCTTTGAATTGTAAAGAAATGCCTGACCATCCTTGGAAAATCTCTGTTTGCTCTTTTTTTCAGCATGCAATCCCAGGTGAAAGATAGTGAGAAAAGAAAAAAAAAACATAGCATGTTTTAAATCTGTGTTGGTGTAGGGAGAAGCTGGGAGGAGGAGCATGTGGGGTCTTCACAGCAGTTGCTGATGGAGTCACCTTCTTTGCACCAAATGTTAAATAATAGAATCCCAGACTGGTTTGGGTTGTGAGTTACCTTAAAAATTATCCAATTCCAATCATCCATGGGCAGGGACACCTCCCACCAGCCCAGGTTGCTCCAAGCCCCATCCAACCTGACCTGAGACACTGCCAGGGATGGAGCAGCCACAGCTTCTCTGGGAAACCTTGAACAGGGGCTCAGCACCCTCACACCAAAGAATTTCTTCCTAAGATCTCATCTCAATCTCCCCTCTTTCAGTTTGAAGTTAAATGTGGATCTGGAACTTGTTTAGACACACAGAAGTCATTAGCAAAGTACCATCAACCCTATCTGTGGATTAATTTAGGGGGATGGCATCTCAGGGTTGCTTATGCTGAGGGGTTCTTCACACCATGTTCCATGTCAGACCTGGACCACTTCCCTGGGCTGTGCTTGCTGCAGAGCTGGGGAAAAAAAGCCCCATTGGAGCTTTGTGGCCAAACTGAACTGTGGGATTGCTTGTTTTGTTTTGTTTTGTTTTTAGAGGGGGGGGGTGTGGAATAGAGGAAAATACACTTTTGATTTTGTAACATGAAAGCTGGGGAGGATGCTGCTTTGCCAAGTGTTGAATCTCCCTTCTTCAAGCAGCTGGATATGAGTGTGCTGTTTGGATTCTCCTTTTCTGGGAAGCATAGCTCAAAGGTGTTAAAAAGAAATTAATAAATCACTCTCCTCCCCCCAAAAAAATCAGAGAAGGAAATCAAAGTCACCTTTCAGTCGTGTATGAGTTTCCTCTGGTGCAGCATCAGAGGATAAACCTCCTCTGACTTCCCATTGTTGTTGTCCAGAGGTGTTGGGTGAAAGGGACCAAGGTGTGAGGAGCAAGGGTGGGGGGTCAGGGTGCTGGTAGGAGGATTTTTGGGATACAACACTCCCATTCATCCCACCTTGCATGAGGCAGTGATCCCTTCCTTGGCAGGATGAGTAGGGACATCATCATCTTCCCAGCTGCTGCAGGAGCATCCTCCATGAGATGGATCTTGGGGGCTTTATTTTTTGGGTGGAGGAGCAGCTGGTGGGTATGTGTGGGTTAACAGCAGTCCAGTTTCAAGCCTCCTCTCACGCACTGGTCTTGGTGCAGTTTTGTTCCTGGTTCCTATTTTCTCTCTGGGTTCCTCCCAGTTGCTTGACAACCAGTTAATAGGACTTAGTCATTCCCTAGTGCTCCTGTTCTCCTACTTCTCCTCCCTGCCATGTTTTGCAGGAACAGGAATGTGCTGCACAGCTGGAGGGGCCCAGCATAGTCCCAGTCCTCTAGCAATACCTGGGTTCCCAGAAATGGGCTCCCAGCTTGCTGGGCTCCTTTCTTTGGGATGAACTCCATACCTTGGCAGTCACTTGAGGCCAAAAAAAGCTCTGCCTGAAAAAGTGGCTGCTTGTCCTTTGGATCCTCAGCTCCAGGAGAGTACCTGGGGAAGGGTGAGGAGCAGGGTCAAACCCTTTGCTCTCTATTACTCCAGATCCATTCAGCCTTCATCCTGCAGGGGTGACTTCAAACTAAGCTTGTTGGAACACTCTTTTTCCTTGATTATTGCTTCCTTGGCTGGATCCTTCCAGGTGAAAAAGGAGTTTGAAGAAATGTGCTGCCTCCCAGGAATGGTTTCTTCTCCCTGATACCTTCTCAGAATTTGGAGAACATGAGCTGTGGATGAGTGTGGATGAGGAAGAGTGTTTCCATTGCATCTTTGATCTGGATGTGCCAAACATTGCTGAAATTTCCAGTCAGGCTGCTGGTGTGCTTGCATGGGAATGGGATGGGTTTTCCATGGTGTTTAGTTTGGAATTGGGCATCTTCCTGAAAAATGTGCTTCATCTCCAGTATCTCCCGTGGGCTTCATGAGGCTCCGCTCTTCAGGTTGAGGAAAGGTTAGGTCATCCCGGAGATCTCCTAAAGATAATATCCTGGGAGTTTATTAAAAGCTGTCTGGGATCAGGGAATGTTTTTAGCTTGGGCTTGGGATGGAAGACCATGAAGGAGCTGGAGGATGATCTTGAGGTTGGGAGCTGAACTTGGAGACATCCCCATCAACTGGACCACTTATTAAACCAGAAGACTGCTCCGTGATGAGGCCTGAATTTAGAAACTCCATGCATGCAAGAAGGGAATCTAATTGGCCAATTGCATGCTAATTCATTGTAATTACACATGTAAATTAGCTGCATAATTTTGCATTCATTTAATGCAGACATTTGTGCCTGCAAAATGCTGGGACAGTTTCATGCCAGGTGAGGTCCTAGGTGGGGACATGATGGGGATCCTGGTGGCAGGAGAGGTGGTCATGTCATGCTCAGGCATGAGAAGGAATCTGTTTTTCCATGATATTTCCAGGGCTGTGTGTTTTCTTGCCCCTGGAAAACTCTTTCACTTCCAACTTGGTTCTTTGGATGGTTGTGGAGGAGAGCAGACATGCAGGAGGGACATCCCTGAAACTGTTCCAGGAGATGCTGCTTATTTTCTTCTTCATATAAAAAGAAATGAATCAATGACCCAAGGGCCTTTTTCTTTTGGGTTCTTTAGAAAGCAATTAGACTTTTTAATCTCTTCTAAGTGTATCATGGGTTGGAATCTGCATAGACCTGTGCCTGCTTCATTCCTTCCTGCTTTGCCTGTCTGAAGAAGCCACATGAGATGCAGTTTGCTGCCTGTTATCCAGAACCACCGTTACTGATCTGGTGTGTAAATCTCAAGTCTCTTGTTTTTGTCTTTTACTTCATGGCATCCGTGTGGCTTTACTTTGTCCTCCTCATCTCCAAAAATGTTTCCTAATCTCTGTCTGTGTTTGTCTGCTTAATACCTATGTGGTTTGATGGTGGGCAGTGAAGATGCTTTGATATTCAATCTGCCATACCATGTAGGTGGAAACATCAGGGTTTTCTTCTTTAGGCAGGCCCAAAGAAACCCCAAGAACATTTTTAGGCCACCATATATAAGGCATAGGTTGCAGTTTGGTTTGTGTTTTGTATATATTAGAGGGATACCTTGGGAATCCAGGCTGCTTTGGTTGGATTTGATGATCTTGAAGGTCCTTTCCAACCATGATTCTTTGATTTAAAACCTATCTATGGGGGCTTCAGGAGGAGCATGGAAGCAGTGCCTTTGTATTTCCTCTAAAATACAAATAATACAGCTGTGGTGGTGATTTTTAAGGGTCATCTCTGTTGGAGTCCAGTATTCCTCAAAACGATAAGGTAAAAAAGGAGTCCCAGTTTCCCAAAGCTGCAAATCCTCCATGTGAAACTCACATGTCACAACACTCTGTACTTTAAAGGCACCATTTCAGTAAAGCTTAATATTGCCCCATGTCACGGTTTAACACTGGCCCGGCAATTAAACCGAATAACAGACGCTCTCTATTAATCTCTCTCTCCTTGATAAAGAAAGGAGAGAGAATAAGGGAGAGAGACTTATGGGTTGGAAACTAAACCACACAACTTTAATGAACAGTAATGATAAATAGGAAAATTACTAAATATATACAAATATACAGGAAAATGGAAACCACATTCCTCCCCCTTTCCCCCAATAACTCTCACGTCACCACCGAGGCTGTAGGGCAGCCCTGGGAAAGTCCAGGCTGGACTCCTGGAGTCGGCAGCAGTCGGGAACCGGAGGCAGGAACACACAGATATGGGCTGGCACGGATCAGGACCACAGGCAGACGAATGGACGGGATCCTTCCAGGATGCCGGGTGAAGGAAGGGAAGCAGGAAATCAAGAAATCCAGAAGTCTGGAAATCCGGAAATCCGGAAAGATCTGGCTCGGCCCTCGTGATGCCTCAAATTTATACTGAGTGTGACGTATATGGGATGGAATACTCTGTTTGGTCAATTCTGGCATCTATCTTGTCTGTTCCTCCCCAAAGGAGGGCTCAGGTGGGACCTCTTTGTCCTCCTGGACGGTAAAATGTTTTCCTCAGAGCTGAGCAGTGTCCTTGGCTCTGCATACCAGTCTCTAGCAGTAACTATAAACATCAAGTGTTATCAATCCTAGAAGCACACACTGTCTGAGAAACTTGCTGTTAATTTCAGCAAGTGCAACTACTTACAAGAGACTTAGCTAAAAGCAAAAGTACAAGACAGAAAATCACCTTTATCCTGGTCCAAACCAGGACACCCCACCTGAAATTTAGTCTTGCAAGGGGCAGTTACTTATTTGGGAGAGAAAAAAATCCCCAAGTTTTGCTTAGAGCTCTTAACAAAGTGGATCCTTGTTGGGAAGTGTCTTGCAAGTAGTAAGTATTTGGAGGTGTCTGACAATGAATGGGTGTACAGTGGGCAGATGTAGCTCGTAAAAAAAGCCCGCAAACCACTAATTTTTCTTCTGAAATGGTTTTCCCTGCCAGACATCTTTCCTTGGCTTGCTCTGCCTCCTCTTGTGCTCCACCATATTTGAGCTGGGGAAGGGTCTGGAGCAGAAGTCTGCCCAGGAGCAGCTGAGGGAGCTGGGGGTGTTGATCCTGGAGCAAAGGAGACTGAGAGGAGACCTTCTGGCTCTCTGCAACCCCCTGAGAGAAGGTTGGAGATTGGAGACAAGGGGGTTGGTGTCTTCTCCCAAGGAGCAATTGATGGGACAAGAGAAAATGGCCCCAAGTTTTGCCAGGGGAGGTTTAGATTGGATAGTAGAAGAAAGTTCTTCACTGAAAAGGTAATTAAACACTGGGCCAGGCTGGTGGTTGAATCACCATCCCTGGAGGGCTTTCAAAGCTGTGGAGATGTGGTGCTGAGGGATATGGTTTAGCACAGATTTGGTAGAATTATGGTTTGACTCAGTGATCTTCAAGATCTTCTCCAACAAGAATGATGCTGTGATTCTGTAGCAATGCAGTCCTGGGGATGGTTTTTGGTGATCACCATGACGGGTTCAGCAAAGGATTAGCACCCCCAAAACATTTGCACTTTCTGCTCTGAAGCTAGATTTTTTTTTTTTTTTTGGTGGTATTAGGGGATGGTTTTATGTGGTTCCAAATATGCAAACATTGAGCCAATGGAGGTGGCTCCACACAGCCTTTTGATGTTTCTCCTGCATCCTGCTGGCCCCAGGGCCAGTGGTGCCTTGGGTGGCTGAGGTGGCTCATGAGTGTCTGGTGACTCAGGTCCCAGGGGACACTCAGGTGACTGTGGTGACCCAGAAGGCTAAATCTTCCCCCTCCCCCCCCGCCATGATCAGGGATGTCCTCTCCTGCTCCCCCATCTCAGCCACCTCTCTATCACCTTGGCCTTGTGGTGTGGGCCTTTCCCAGGGTCCATCACCAGGATGATCCCATCTCCACCTTCCCATGGGCTCTTCTCCTCCTTCTTCACAGCTGAAGCTCATCCTCCAGCAACCTCCAGGTCAGATGTTTCAACAGCTGAGGAAGAGGAGGCTCTGCTACCCCTATAAGTCATCAAAAATAGTTTATGAGGAGTGGGAAGGAAGCAGTGAATCTCCATGAAGCAGCTTTTCTTGGATGGATGGGGGTGGATGCTGGCAGGAGGACTGGGGGAGGTGGCTTTAAAAAGGAGGCTGTGCCCCTGGCTCTGCTCACTGCTCTTTTCTGGAGGGACAGCAGTCAGGTTTTGTTCTTCAGAGCTGGAGATGCTCAAGATGAACCTTCAGGGAGGGAAGAAGGAAAAGGGAATTCTTAATCCAGGCTGAGCACTGCAGAGCCTCTTGGAAGAAGTTGGCAGCCCCTCTCAGTTGAGGTGGGAGTGCCAGATCTTCAGCCTTCACTTGGGGTTCACCTCACTGAGGCACATTCAGTAAGGTGACCTTGTGCAAGGCTGCTGCAACCTCACCTGAGACATCTCCCCCATTTCTGACCCTCTTCTACCTCTAGTTTTGCTTTGGGGCACTTGGACAGAGCCAGCAAAAGCCATTCCCAAGCCACATGCTTGTTCCCAGCCCACCTTCCATTTTGTGGGTGGGATGGAAATTCCATCTCACAAAGGGGTGAGGTAGAAGAAAACCATCACCTATCTCCCAGTCTTCCAGTTTCTGTTAAACTGAAGATGGGGGTGGAGAGGTGGCTTGATTTTTTTTTTTTTTAATTAGTTTGTCCTGAAGTTTGCTGATGATACAAAACAGGGAGGAAAGTTCAATAAGGAAGTTCAATAAGGACAAATGTAGAGTCCTGCACCTGGGGAGGAATAACACCAACCCCCAATAGAGATGAGGGGATGTCCTGCTGGAAAGCAGCTCCATGGAGAAAGCTCTTGGAGTTCTGGTGGACAGGAAATTCTCCATGGAACAGCAATGTGCTCTTGTGGCCAAGAGAGCCAATGGTGTCCTGGGGTGCATCAGGAAAAGTGTGTCCAGCAGACCAGGGAGGTTCTCCTTCCCCTCTACTCTAAACTGGGGAGACCACACATGGAATACTAGATCCACTTTTGGGCTCCCCAGTTCAAGAGAGACAAAAATCTACTGGAGAGAGTCCAAGGGAGAGCTATGGGGATGATGAAGGGACCTGAGCATCTCTCCTGTGAAGACTGAGAAAAGCCTTGAGAAAAGGAGGCTGAGAGGGGATTTTCTGAATGTCCATCAATATCGGAGGGGTGGGTGTCAAGAGGAAGGGGCCAATCTCTTCTCAGTGGTGCCCAGGAATAGGACAAGGAATAATGGGTTGAAAGTAGAACATAGGAAGTTCCACCTCAACATGAGGAGAAACTTCTTTCCTGTGAGGGTGAGGGAGCCCTGGCCCAGGCTGCCCACAGAGGTTGTGGAGTGTCCTTCTCTGGAGGCTTCCAAACCTACCTGGATCTGTTCCTGGGTGACCTACATGAGGTGATCCTGCTGTGGCAGGGGGGTTGGACTGGATGATCTCTAGAGGTCCTGGGTCTCCAGAGGTCTGGGTTAATTTTGATTTTTTTATATTTTTGTTTGCAGTTCTAGCCCAGGGGGCTCAGCCAGTGGTGGGGTGGGCAGAAGGTTTGAGGCTGGAGCAGGCAGAGGAGCATTGGTGTCCAGAGAGGGAGAGCAGAGCCTGAGCTGGGCTCAGCACTGCTGTGGGCTGTAGGGATGCTGGGGTGTTTGCCCCCAGCTGAAGGCAGTCTCGGGGGCTTCTCTTCTGCACTCAGCTGATGGATTTGGGCAAAGTGGTGATGGGTGCTGGGACCCAGGAGGTCCCATGAGTGTGGGGAGTGCTCTGGATGAGGGGGTCCTGTGTCTCCAGGCAAAACTTCTGGGCAGCTTTCTTCACCCTGGTGTCTTTCCTCCACTGTGAGCTTTGAGTAGCTGGACTGAGGCTGGACCAAGCCTTGGATGTGCTTCTTCTCTGGAGATTTTCAAAACCCACCTGGATGTGTTCCTGTGTGGCCTCCCCAAGGTGATCCTCCTGTGGCAGTGGAGTTGGACTGGATGATCTCCAGAGATCCCTTCCAACCTCTAACATTCTATGATTCTGTGATTCCACATCACCCCCAACTTACCACACTTATCCCACAGAGCTATCAAAGGTTTAATTTTTAAATGAAGCTTTTCCATTTTGGTTTTCCCTCGTGCATGTGCCCGGAGGTTTTCAGTAGCTTGGATTTTAAAAAGCAGAAGAGGCAAGAAGTCCTTTTTTTCTCTTTAGATATAGGCAAAACCTATGGGGAGCTTTCTTCACCCTGGTGTCTTTCCTCCACTGTAAGCTTTGAGTATCTGGACTGAGGCTGGACCAAGCCTTGGATGCGCTGGGAGAGAGCAGAGAGCGAGAGCGAGAGGGTCATCCTGGGCTCAGCAGAAACTTTTCCACCTTGAATAGCCTCCCTGTCCCTCCAACTCTTCCATTAGTACTGAGGAACATTGGGTGGGATTGGCTTCCTCTCAAATATGGGTGCTTCTGCTGGCAAGTTCTTTTGGTTTGTTTTTTTTACAAGATAGACTGTCCATCCAGCAGTGATAGAGATTTTGGGTTCCTTTCAGGGAGTGCTTCATTTCTAAGAAAATGGCATTTGTGTCTTGCTTGTTTTCATTAAGCCTGAAAAAAAAAAAAAGATTGAAAGATGGCCCAGGTATAGAGAGAGCTGTAGCTGAGGAATAAAATGTGAGTTCTGGTTCTCTTACAGAGAAGGGTGAGTGAGATAACAATAAGAAAAAGAGAGATATGGAAAAAAATATCTGATTTTTTATGGTAAAAAATACCTGATGTCTGGGGTGGGGCTTGAAAGGGTGGTTGGGAAATGGCTCATGAGCTTCAGGTAAGGGTCTGACCCAGAGGTGGCTGCACTATGAGCTTCAGCTGTGGGAAGGGAGGAGAGGAGCCAATGGGCAGAAGGGAAAGGGATTATCCTGGTGATGGGCACTAGGAAACCCCAGAGTCTGAGGTGAGGGAGGGGGTGTATGCAGGAGAGGACTCCCCTGATGATGGGGTACCATTGAGGTAAGCATGGACCTCACAGGCAGTGATGGGATTTGGGGAAAAAAAATATTTTTTTTAGCTTTTCTTTGGAATGATGAAGGTGAAAACTTTATAAGTCTGTTTTTATTGGGGTTTTTTTTGAGGTGAATGCAGCCCTTCAGGAGATGAGGCTTAAGGAGCCGGGGTGGACACCATGCTGGGTGGCACCTCACCCAAGGGCAGGGCTGGAGGACACTGCCTGCTCCTTCTTGCCTGCAGGGTTTTGCTGGCAGCCTCTAGGGTGTTCTCCTGCCCAGCCACACCCAGCTCTGTGTGGCTTGGGAGCCATCATTCCTCCTTAAAAAAAAAAATCAGGGAGAAATCTGGGAAGCACAAAGGAGAAGCCTGCTGTTAAAGCAAACCAGATGCTGTGGTCCATAGAGGAGGAGGAGGACGGAGAGGGTAAAGGAGGGAGCAGCACAATCCAGAATAATACTGGTTTGGCTTTTTTTTTTTTTAATTTTTTCTTGAGGGTTTTGGTCCCTGGACAAAAGCAGAAGAGTTCAGTGTGTCATTTCTTCCTGGCAAGCTCTTCAGCAGTGGCCCTGTGTGGGCACTGCCATCCCCCTCACCCCCCCTTTCCCCTGCCCTGGGGCACAGATTGCTCCTTGTTCCAGTTGTCTGTACCACCCAGGGTTTCCTTTCCAAGTTTTCTCACACCCTTTTAGAGCTGTGCAGAAGAAAGCTTTAAAGCCACACAACCGAGGAGCTGAGGAGGCAGGAGGGGGATCTTCCAAAAACCAGGTGGGTTGGGTGAGCTCTGGTGATATGCTGCATGCAGAAGATCAGGTTCAGCCCTGAAATAAGCTTCTGTCTCTTAGCCAAGAGGGCATCTGGACGTGCACACTGTGGAGTGATGAGGCTTTAGAAAATGAAAGCAGCTGCATTTTTAGGTCCCAGTCCAGGCACAGAGGCAGACTGGGAGGACCAGGTCTTGTGTGGGCTGAATCTGAGCTGGAGAAAACTGGCAGCCCTTGCTGGAAAGCTGACTCCATATGGTGTCCCTGATGTTGGTGGTGAAAACATCAGATATTGTGTCTTGTCGATTTTTGGGGATGGGGGAGAAATCCAAAATCCTCATGGAATGAGGGATGGAGACTCCCTGTTGACAAGGAGTCCCATGGACAAGGGGCAATGGGCACAAGTTGCTCCTGGGGAGATTCTGATGGAACACAAGAGGACAATTTTTCACTCTTGAGGACAGTCAGACATTGGAATGGTCTCCCAGGGGAAGTGGTGGATTCTTCCACTTTGGAAAGTTTGAAGTCTCAGCTCTACAGGGTGCTGAGACATCTCACATTAATAATATTAGAAGGGTTGGACCAGATGCTCCTTGAGGTCCCTTCCAATGTGACATTTTGTGATTCTAGTTTTCTCATGCTGATTTCCCCAAGGAACCATCCTGTGGGCAGGACCTTTTGCCACACCCAGATTGCTCAGGTGACAATCCAATGGTTGACCTGGAGGCAAGAAGTGCTTCACTGGGACAGGCCACCCAGGGCTGTGGGGAAGTCCCCATCCCTGGAAGTGTTAAAAAATCATGTGGACGTGGCACTTTGGAACATGGTTTATTTGGCATGGTGGTGTTGGGTTGATGGTTGGACTGGATGATCTTAGGGGTGGTTTCCAAGCTTAATGATTCTCTGATTACAGTCCCTAAATGTGATCCACCTCCTCTTTTGATCAGCAAAGTGTGTGTTATGTGCCCAAGTTGATGTCTTTACATCAGAAGGCTTCTTGCAGGCTCTTGGTTGGAGTCTCCTGGCTGAGTTGCAGCTCAGAGGATGGGGAGGGACATTTTTCAAGAGTAATTGGTTCCTGCATTATTTAGCTGCTTGCTCAGCAAACACTTCACTCACCATGGGCTCATCTGTGAGACAAAGGCAGGGAGCTGCAAACTGGATTGGAACCCCCGGGGCAGGCTCGTTCAGGTGGGATTGTGCTTCAGAAAGAAAAGGTTTGTAGATATCTTGGAGATGAGAGCCTTGGAGAGTGGGGAATTGCATGCTAATGGCTTATCAGCTGCTGCCTTTTAATTTGCTGACTGAATTCTGCTGATGCTTGGAGGATGAGATGATGTTAATCTGCTGCAGGTCCCCCAAATTAAAGGCCAGCATCTCCCTGTGCCTCTCCTGGATTCAGCCCTGGATTCAGCAGTGTTTGCTGCAGGTGCAGTTGAGTTGTAGCTCATGGGCTCCTGAACTGGCTCCCTGGAGGGGATAGGCTTATTCACAAAGCAGAAAAGCCCAACTGAACAGGTCTGTGTTCTCCAAAACCTTGTTGAGGTGGCTTAAAGCTGGTTGAAAGCTGCCAGCTCTTCCCATGCATGGTTCAAAACCAGGAGGTGCAATGCTGGTTCTCTTCAGAATCATGGAATGTTTTGGGTTGGAAGGGACCTTAAAGCTCATCCAGTTCCAACCACTGCTATGGGCAGGGACACCTCCCACCAGCCCAGGTTGCTCCAAGCCCCATCCAACCTGACCTGAGACACTGCCAGGGATGGGGCAGCCACAGCTTCTCTGGGAAACCTGGGACAGGGGCTCAGCACCCTCTCTTTAAATATTTTTTTCCCTAAGATCTCATCTAAATCTCCCCTCTTTCAGCTTAAAACCCCTTGACCTATCAACTTCACACCCTTATAAAAAGTCCCTCTTTCCCCTTTAGGACATCTGAGCTCAAACTACTCAGCCAGGCTTTGTCAAGGTGACCTCTCCCTGGTAGTGACTCTCCTAAGCTAATGCTTAACCTCTGCATCACATCCAGCTGACCATCTGCAATCTGCATCTCCTAATATCTCATCTCCCTTTCCCCTCTAAGTTTAAAGCCATTCCCTCTCATCCCATCCCTCCATGCCCTTGTCCAAAGTCCCTCCCCAGCTTTCCTGGAGCCCCTTCAGGCACTGGAAGGTGCTCTAAGGTCTCCCCGGAGCCTTCTCTTCTCCAGGCTGAACAATCCCGACTCTCAGCCTGTAAGAACATGGCTTTTCTTGGTCTAGAGCAGAATCTCACCACCCATGATTCTCTCCCCAGCTTGGCCATTGCTGGAAGTCCTCTGCCTTTGAGGTCCACTCACAAAAGCAATCAGCAGGTACTGTACCAGCAAAAATCCTGCCCTTGGTTCTATTTGCCTGCAAGTTGTAGGCAACAGAGGCAGGCAGGAAGCTTTGCACACTTTAGTCCTGGCTTTACCAGAAGCGCAGCCCTTTGTTTGGAGCCATTCCAGTCTTCCAGACAGTTTCTTCTGTCCCTTTGGTGTCTGTGTGTGTAGGTGTAACTAAAAACTCCCTGATGACTCTTTGGGGTTTGCTTTGAGTTGGCCTGTGATCTACCAGCTTCAGTGTCTTCTTCCCATGTAGGTGCCATGGAAGGATGGTGTGACCCTAATTCAACATGGTAGATGCTCTTCTCTTTGAATTCAAAGCTCAATGGGTTTCTTCCTGTGCCTGTCTACAGGCATTTGTTGGAGAGCTTCTCATCCTGGTAGCACCCTGTGTTTGATAGGGGTTCTCTGTTCCTTCACAGCTTCAGTGTTTGAGTTGGTTTAGCACTAAGGTTCCCCTAATTTAGGGCTGGAGGCTGTGATGTGTGCCATGGCACACCCTGGAGCAGCAGTGGCTTTCCATGAGCATCCCCAGTGACCAACAACTGCAACCTTCCCATCCTACCACCTCAGGGTGGAAGCTACTCCCTTGACTTTTCCACTCCCAATGGGATCATTGCCAGAAGTTAGTTATTGATTTGCTGCACAAGGTATAAATATTCTGAAATAGCCCAAAGAAGTGATTTTTCTGCTGCCTTGCTGCTGTCCCACCCCATGGCAGAAGGTTTGATGCTCACCAGCCCAGCTTTGCTTTTCACAGAACCACAGAATATCTTCAGTTGGAAGAGCCCTTCAAGATCATGCAGTCCAACCTTTGACCAACACCATAAGCTCACCACTAAACCATGTCCCTAAGATCCAGGTCCATTTAAATCCCTCCAGGGATGGCAACTCCACCACTGCCCTGGGCAGACTTCCAATGTTTTCTCAGCTCCATGCTGTGTCACTGGCAGTAGGATCCAACCCTGGGATTCAGACCCCCCTGTAGCAGGAGGAGCCATTCTTGCTCCTGATGCTCGACGAGCTGCTGGTCTCTTCCAGGACTCCAGCCACCACACAGCACTTCCAGGGTAGAAGTGTAGCGGGAAGAGCCTTTCTTGCTCCAGAGGCTCGACGAGCTGCTGGCCTCTCCATGCCTCGCACCAGAGTGAGCTGAGGTTTTTCTCTGTGGGTGTGTGTTCCACCTTTATTGGCCCCCTGGCCTTGCTCATGCCCAATAGGGGCCTGTCCTAATCAGGCACAGGTGGACTCACACCCACTCTTTGGCAACTCAAGGCACCTGGTTTGTCTTCTCTACATTTCCCCCTTTTTTTTTTTTTTTAACACTGATTACAGAATACAAACATTTTACAAACATTTAACACGATTTAACATGATTTTTACAAACATTTACACTTAAACATTTACACTTATACACAGGATTTTTCTTCGGGCCCCGCGGGACACTCAGCTAAGAGCATCGAGGGGGCACTGAGGGGCAGTACAAAACACACTTATACAGGATTTAGACATAGACATACAGGATTTTTACACACAAAATTTTTTTACACAAAAATACACTTACGACTTACGGGATTTAACCCTAGCTTAGGCAACCGTTCAATGTCAGCCCAGGCACTTTTTCACAAAGTCTCTGTTCTTTCTCCCTCCTGTTTCTGCTCTTCTCTTGGCTTCCCTCTGCTCAGGGGCTTCCAAAAAGAGAATCCTTATCTTGGCTTCCCTTTGCTCAGGGGTTTCCAAAGAGATTTCTGGTTCCTCCGTGGGATTCCATACTTTATACTTTACTTTAATTAATTTATTTTTTTTTCTTCTGGTTCCTCCGTGGGATTCCATACCATGGGATTCCATCCTCCTGGCTTCCTTCTGCTCAGGGGCTTCCAAAGAGAGAATCCTTATCTTGGCTTCCCTCTGTTCAGGGGTTTCCAAACCAAAGAGCTTGCTGGTCATACCTTTCAGGGAGAGTGTTAGCCCAGGCATTTTTTCAAATCGGGGATAATGTTCCTGTTGCCAGCTCCTCACACTGCCGCTTCTTTATGTTGCCCGCATTCTCCACCAAATGTAGCAGGAGGAGCCATTCTTGCTCCTGATGCTCGACGAGCTGCTGGTCTCTTCCAGGACTCCAGCCACCACACAGCGCTTCCAGGGTAGAAGTGTAGCGGGAAGAGCCTTTCTTGCTCCAGAGGCTCGACGAGCTGCTGGCCTCTCCATGCCTCACACCAGAGTGAGCTGAGGTTTTTCTCTGTGGGTGTGTGTTCCACCTTTATTGGCCCCCTGGCCTTGCTCATGCCCAATAGGGGCCTGTCCTAATCAGGCACAGGTGGACTCACACCCACTCTTTGGCAACTCAAGGCACCTGGTTTGTCTTCTCTACACCCTCCCATGGAGGAATCTGGGGGAAGATTAATCTTCCTCATAGAAGCTGACCCTCTGACCTCTGGGACTGTCAACCTTTGCTCTGTCTTGGTACCAAATCAACCAGGGAGATGTTGGAAGGCTTGGAACTTCCTGAGCAAGTGATGGATAAAGCAAAATAGTTATAATTAAAGCATGAAACAGTCTTTAAAGAATATAAAGCTACAAATGAATAATTCCTCTCTGGTCTTGAGTTGAAAATGAGTGGGTTTTCATGTCACATTAGCTATGTTTTGGGGTTTTTTTTGAAAAATTGAAGGTTTTTTTGAAATTGCGATAGGTAACTGCTCATGGAGTTCTCCTTTGTGTAGGACCAGTGTGGTTCTGGCACTGGGGTGAGCTGCTTGAAGCCTCAGTGTTTGCAAATGGGATTAATAACACTTTAATTAAACCCAATCAAGGCTCTGTGGGTTTTTGAAGAGGGCAGCATCAAACAATGGGTGGGATGGGGGTCTGCAGGGCTGCTGCTGGGGCAGGGGGTGGATATGGAGCCTTTTACGGTCCCTGCATCCATATGTGACCTGAGAGATGAGGGCTTTGGTGGTGGCTTCCCAATCCCTGAAGAGGGCTACAAGAAAGCTGGGGGAGGGCTTTGGACATGGGCGCGTATGGAAAGGACAAGGGGCAATGGGTCAAAACTTGAAGAGGGGAGATTGAGGTTGGACGTGAGGAGAAAATTCTTTGGTGTGAGGGTGCTGAGCCCCTGTCCCAGGTTTCCCAGAGAAGTTGTGGTTGCCCCATCCCTGGCAGTGTCTCAGGTCAGGTTGGATGGGGCTTGGAGCAACCTGGGCTGGTGGGAGGTGTCCCTGCCCATGGACGGGGGGGGTTGGATTTGGATGATCTTTAAGGTCCTTTCCAACCTAAAGCATTCCATGATTCTTTGTATGGATGGAGAACATAGGAAGACTGAGGAGTTTTAGGCTTTGCCTGTCTCCTCATAAGGAATATTTGGGGGTGCTGCATGGATCCTATGCATGCACCCCTGAGCTTGAAGGTTTTGACCATTGCTTTCCAGGCACCATCCAGCAGCTCTGGCTTTGCCACCCCCCTGTCTCCTTCCTGCAGGGAAATGTTTGGTGAGGAGTTTATTCCGAAACAAACCCTGGCTCCATTTTCTGCATCCTTGCCTTTGGCTTGGGGCTGGAGCTTGCATCCCATGAAAATGATATGTATCCAGGAAGCCAAGACAGTGTCTGCCTGCTTTTTTATGACCTCTTGTCATTCCTCCCAGCCATCAACACTATTCCCTTAATGAAGGATGTTTTGATCTCTATAGGGGACTTCCTTGCTTTTCATGGTTCAAGCCAAAGAGGTTGGCAAAGGGAAGATGTGGATAGACTCGGGGTTCCTGCTCTCTGCAGCCCTTTTCATGGCAACTCTTTGATTTAGAGCCTCATTCCAGTTCAGAACGGGGGATGATGAGCAGGTTTTAAACTGGAAAAGAGGAGATGGAGATGAGATTTTAGGAAGAAGTTCTTTGCTGTGAGGGTGGTGAGAGCCTGGAACAGGTTGCCTGTGGAAGCTGTGGCTGCCCCATCCCTGGCAGTGTCTCAGGTCAGGTTGGATGGGGCTTGGAGCAACCTGGGCTGGTGGGAGGCATCCCTGCTCATGGCAGGGGGTTGGACTTAAATGCTCTTTAAGGTCCCTTCCAACCTAAAGCATTCTGTGATCCTATGAAAAGGATTGTTGGGTTTTTAATGGGAAATGTAGGCAGTGCATTTTGACTTGGTGCGATATGCTGGAGCTGATAGCTGTCTCCTGTGGGACTAACCCAGTGGCTGGTCTCATACTGGTGACTTCAAGCCCAGACAGTGGCCCCACCACCCTCAGGGCCCTTTGAAACCCTCCCAGGAACATTGGGTAGATGCAAATAATTCAGCCCAATGCTTGGGACAACAGCATCAAAGCTCTACTTGGAGACCCAAGCATCAGGTGCTGGCAGGGGTTGTCCACTTTGTGCAGAGGAGTGAAGGGGAGAGTAGGACAGATTTCTACCTTCATGGTTTGCAGGAGAAGCTCCAAAACTTGTCTGCCATGCAGACTTCGAGGCAAAGAATTAATTTGTTTAAGCCATGGGAATTTTTTTGGTTTGGAAACTGCCGGAGGGATTTTGAACCTCCAGGGCTTTCAGTTCCAAGTGCAACAATTACAAGTTTGGGGTTATTTAGTGGACTCTGCATAGCTGTTTTTCCTCTTTCCTCGTTCCAGCCTACCTTCTAATTAATTTCCTTTAATTGCTTTTAATTTCCTTTCCTCCTTATTTCTTCCTTCCTTCTAACGAGTGCTGTCATCTTTTTAATCTGCCTTTCATGTTGGAGACTCTATATTTGATTTCTTTTCACCCACATTGTATCTTGCAGCTATTTCGTTCCTGGAGAGCTCCAGCTCAGGAGATAAAATTTAGAGTGGATTCAGAGAACCTAAAAGGATCGTATGCTTCATGGGCTTTCTCTTTAGTAAGCCAGGAGATAAACAGAACATCATAAAAGCTCCATGCTCCTTGGAAAAGGGCCATTTTCCACCACCTGTATTTTTGTGGGGCCATCATCCCATGGGTGCTCTCAGTCACTGGTGACAAGGTACAGAGCCTCCTGGGTGTCTGAGGCTGAAATGGGCTCTCAGGGTGACGCACTGTCTTCTTGTTGGGTTTACTCAACTCTGGCATCGTGCACCCAAAAATCTGCCCCTGCTGGAAGAGCCAGCAGTGGAGCTTTGGAGCTGGGATGGAAGGGACACGGGGATCATAGAATCCCGGACTGTTTTGGGTTGGAAGGGACCTTAAAGATCATCCACTTCCTATGAGCACGGATACCTCCCACCAACCCAGGTTGCTCCAAGCCCCATCCAACCTGGTCTTGAATTAGGATGGTGGCAGAGTGCTGTTCTTGACCAGATGAAGATCTTGCCCCATTTTAACATTTTGACATAGGTCTCTGGAAGCTCTTGGGTTTATTTTGTGCTAAAGGGTGCAGCATGTTTTGACAGGCTGAGAGTTTGGGTTGTTCAGCCTGGAGAAGAGAAGGCTCCAGGGAGACCTTAGAGCACCTTCCAGTGCCTGAAGGGGCTCCAGGAAAGCTGGGGAGGAACTTTGGACAAGGGCATGGAGGGATGGGATAATTGGGAACAGTTTCAAACTGGGAAAGGAGAGATTTAGATTGGACATGAGGAAGAAATTCTTTGGTGTGAGGGTGCTGAGCCCCTGTCCCAGGTTTCCCAGAGAAGCTCTGTCTCCTTTTTTGGGTTGAAAGTGTTATATTTGAGGATATAAAATTTAAACCTCTGTAGCCTGGTACTAAATATGCCCTGGAGAGGGATCTGTGCAATCAGCTCTGTGGGGGGGGATGGAGGGTTTAGGTAATAGTGTAGGTTTGGGACTCAAGGTGAAGATTCTTGTCTGATGACAGAGGCAACCTGGTGAAGATTATTCAAGATGGAGGTCTCTCACTGGCTTTTTTTCTCTGAAATCCCCTTTCTGCTGTTGGGGTCTGTCCTTTATGCAAACCACCCAAGCAGTGACACAAGACCTGACTTGATCATTCCACGGTCTTGCACCTCACCTGATGTGTAGATCCAGAGTGGGATTCCCAGAAGAAGTGCCTGATCTTCCAAGTTTCTTGGGTTGAGAGCAGGAAGGTGGAAAATCCAGGTGATGCTGGCTTGGTGGTCTGGGAAGAGTCTGGTTTCCCATCCTCTGAACAGATTGTTGTATTCTGTAGTGGAACAAAGCAATTAGATGCCTCTGATTACCGAGAAGTGGGTGTGAGCCGGTATCAAATCCACCTGTGCCCAATTAGGGCAGGCCCCCTATTGAGCATGTGCAAGACCAGGGGGCCAATAAAAGGTGAAACTCACAGCCACAGACTAGCTCACTCTCAAGCACTGTATTACCTTCATTGTGCCACTAGCACTCATTGCCCTCAAGGTGAGGCTCTCGTGGCGCAGCTGGTTAAGACCCAGTACTGAAATGCCGAAGGCCCCGGGTTCGAGACATCACAGAGAGCCTCACCTTGGAGGCGATGAGCACTAGTGGCACAATAAAGGTAATACAGTGTTCGGGAGTGAGCTAGTCTGTGGCTGTTTCACCTTTTATTGGTCCCCTGGTCTTGCACATGCTCAATAGGGGGCCTGCCCTAATTGGGCACAGGTGGATTTGATACCGGCTCACACCCACTTCTCAGTAATCAGAGGTGTCTGATTGCTTTGTTCCACTACAGTATTCTTAGGGAGTTTTGAGAAAGTAGTCTTCTCCAACAAAACAAAAAGCTCCATTTGTACTAAAAATTTAGAAGATGGGTCTCCTGGGCAGCATTGCAAGTTCTGCAAAGAAGCTTGGTGTTGGAAATGCAGTTTTTAGGAAGAGAATTTCTGGAAATCTCCAGAGCTTTTTCTGGTGGCTTCCAATTTGTGCTGCTGTTGCCACTTGCCTGCTGTCTGCCCTTGTCCCCTTGACTCTCTGAACTTCTTCCAGATGTGCTGAGGCTTAGAGCTAGAGGGAGTTTGTCAGATGATCTTTCTTAGTTTGTTTGCAGGATATGGTCAGTGTTTGTCTGGTCTGCTCTGCTTAAGCAAACTCATGTCTTGATGTCCCTCTTGCTCCCAAGGGCATGGAAGCACCATGCTGTCTTCCCCCCTTTTTCCTTAGCTCTGTCCCAGCATCATCATTCAGTGGTGGTGACTAAAAGGCAGGGAGTCTGCTCCCTGCTCGTCATTTCCAGGAGATGCAGCAACAAGTTACATCCTGGTGGTGATATTTTGCTGGCAGCAGGATAGATCCTGTAACCCCCCTTTCTGGGAAGTTTTATTGGCTTTTTCCTTGCTCTTCTCCCCCAGGTGGTTCCTGCAGCCCTCACCACCATCCTTGGTGTGCAGCAGGGTGCATCTGAGGTGGAGCAGGATCTTTCTTGAAAACCATGTGAGCCTAAATGATGGGATTGCCTACAGTGGAGTGTTTTATTTTGGGGAAAAGAGCATTTTGCGATTGTGGAAGACATTGTAAGGTGTTCTCAGGATATGCAAAACTGATCAGGATTCTTAGGGAAGGAGCCAGGGCTTAGGGAGGGATTTGGGTGGTCTAGGGAAGAACATGCAAGGGAAAATTGTAGTGTAACAAGGCAACCAGGTGCCCCTAATTGCCAGGGAGTGGGTATGAGCTTGTGTTAAGCCCACCTGTGCCTAATTAGGGTGGGCCCCCACTGTGCATGAGCAGGACCAGGGGGCCAATAAAAGGTGAGGCCTGAGACACAAACTCAGCTCAGCCCGGAGCTAGCCAGCAGAGAGGCCAGTTGCTCTTGGAGTAGCAGCACCGATCTGGGCTAGTCAACTCTGAGAGCCATAGGCTTAGAGCATTGCTTGTGAGTCTCTGCTGGAACAGCTGGTTGGACCTTGAAGCGCTGTTCCCTAAGAGAGGTTCGTCTTGCTACAGAAAATAAAAGGGAAAAAGGAATAAAAGCAGATTCCCTGGATTTTGGGATAAGGAGTGGCTTTTCTTCATAATGTGTGACAGAGCTGGGGTGCTTGGCCCTCATCCATGCTGAGGGGCAGCAGTTGGCTGGGCCACCACCATGGGGAGCTCTATAAATCACTTTCCTGCTTCCTGAGGACCATGGAAAAGAGCTGAGGGAGCAGGGATGGATGGAGGAGATGCTCCTGGTGCCTTTCAAGATCACAGGGATCACTTGGCAGTTTGGTTTGGTTCTTCAGGTGTTTAATTGTTTAATCCCTGAGGGCTGTGGAGCTTATCTCCTGCTTCCCCAGCCCTACCAGAAAGCATGCATTATGTATGGCCACTAAAACTCTTCCCCCTCTTGCTTCTGATTAGGGAGAAATTTTAGGTTCCCCAGCCAGATTCTGCAGCTGGTGATATCTCTGAGGCTTTGATGCCCCCAGCAGAATTTGGTCAAGGATGCATCACCAAGTGCAGGTGCTCTGCAGCAGCCTAACCTCAGCGCCAAAGCTCCTGCTTATCCAAAGCTTGGATTTCACAGAAGATTTCCAAACTCTGAGACTTGCCTCAAATCACTTGCAGAATTATTTTTTTTCCCCAGTCCTCCCAAGCTTTGGGCAAGGCACGTGTTCCAGGTGCTGCTTCCTATGGATCAGAGGCCAACCAGCAGTTAACCAGGGCTCACCTGCTAAAAATGAACAAAGCCCAGTTCAGGAGTTTTGTTTCCTGCAAAGAAAAGGTCTATTTCAGTCGAGTTTGTCTCTGAAGGGCTGTCAAACCTCAGGAACTCCTCACTGCCTCTCCACTCTTTAATTTTGATTTAGTTTTGTTTGTTGTTTGGTTTTTTATTGCATTGAAATTGCATCAGAGGCCTCTTATAGTAGGAAGCCAGAAATATTCAGAAGAGCAGGTGGAATTTGGAGGTCTCCTCCTGTACAGCAGATGAGGATGTGTGCCTGGGAAGTGATGCAAACTTGACCTGCATGATTTTTTAGCAGTAAGCTCTGAGAAGCCCCGTCACAGACATATGAAAACATTGATGTCCAGCACCATAGACCTTCCTTAGGTCATTTATTGTGTTATAGACTGGGTTGAGTTGGAAGGGACTATCGGGAAGAACGCAATGGACAACACACAGATTAATGTAATCAAAGTATTGCTGTTTATTGAGAGCAGCAGTAGCCCTTTTATACACAGTCAGGCTGATAACATAATATAAGCATATTGCTGACTGGTACAACACATTCTTCATATGCCCCAGGGCACTTTCTAACTGGTTAAATACAATTGTTTATGTGCTGTCTATGCGATGCTTTCCCATCCTGTTATTCTTTTCTGCTGCCAACTCCCTTATCTTTTGCACCTAGCTGATCTTTTAGTAACCTTGTGTCGTGATCTGCTTATTATTTTATATATTGATTAGGAGGATAAATCAGCCACTACCCAGAGATGACGCTCGAATTACAAAATAACAAGACTGTTGGATTTAAAATTAGTTACAAGGGTTTATTTCTAAAAATAGGGAAAGCTGGTTTACTGGTAATAAGGCCTTTGTATAAAGTAATCACCTTAACTCAAGGGTCGTTAAAAATAAAAAGAGAGAAACAAAAGAGAGAAATTGTCACCGCCGGCGCAGGGCCTGGCCTCGGGCTGGGGGTTGCTCCTGGCTCTCCGCCGTTCGAGCCGCTGCTCTGTCTTTTCGTAGATGGAAACCGAAGTGCCGAGCTGGGGGAGCGTCTGGACTAAGAAGCCCACTTTTCCGTCTTTTCCTAGGGTTTTTTATACCCCAAAAAGAAAGAGGGTTCCCTTCATTGAAGATGGCCCTGATACATACAAATCTCCAGGCTTCCTGGGATGAGTCATTTCTTATCTTTGTTTCCTGGAGTCCTGCTAGGTTTGGGCGACCTGATAAATAACCTTATCTCTAGGTGTCTGTCAGGCATACATTGAGGTAAACATATGGCAATTACAAGCCGGATGAACGGAAAATGAAAAAAAACTGATTCAAGAGACACATTTTATATTTTTGGTTCCACATGTATACCACACCTTGCAGCTGGGCCTCAAGGCCCATAGCTCACTCTGGCTAAAGCTAAATAGTCAGGATTGCTCACATGTCTGTTTTCTTCTAAAGTCTCCAACAATTCCCCCTTTTTGGTTTTGAGCAATCCAGACTTGCTTCATGGCATGAGATAACGTACTAATGATACATCGCCATAAACAAGATCCTAATAATACAAAAGCAATAATAACTAATAGAATTGATAAGCCTTCTCTAATTAAATCTCTAAGCTATCCCCCTACTCCAAAGCGGTTTAACTAGTCATCTAACCCAGTATGTGCAACAGTTAATTTTTCATGTTATCTTAATTGTATTTGGTTGTGAATCAACTCCGAATGATCAGACAAGTTCATGCAACACATTCATCAAAGTCTTCACAAACATAACCTAAAAGCTAACAATAAAAAGTCAGTGGCAGCACGATATTGTAAAACTGCATGTCTGACACTATCAGCATCTTTTAGCATCTCTGTTAAAATATCAGAAGTTCATCTGCTTAGCAGTGCAACAGGGTAGTTTGTGTATTTCATGATTTTTATCAATCATTGGCAAGAGCTTTTCCCACTGCTACATGTGGGACAAATGAAGCAGCAAGAATCCTTTCTGCTGTACCCCAAATGTCAAATTTGTCATTACATTCTGGGCCCAATTGTTGTATTGAGCATTTTGATCAAAAGTGTTGTTGTTTACTTATCAGTGCTCTCATGAGGTCATATGCTCTTTTCCTTTTTTTTTTCCTTTCTTTTCTCTGCCGTGGTGTCTGCAGCAGGGCTCATTTTCTGAGCAGCAGCAGGGTCTGTGGGGGTAGAGACAGCAGCTGTAACAGATACACTGGCAATGCTCACCGGCCATATCTGAGTTGTGCCCTTGCATGAGGGGGGGCGAGAAGCGGCTGCAGAGGCAGGAGTTGGAGTGCTCTCTGTACCAGGGGCAGCTCTCACTCTCCGCAGCAACTCTCGGCCTCCGAAAAGGCATACTCATTCTCATTACTGTGGTTTTTGTCTTACTCCTCACCAACATATGAGAAAAATTAAAAACACCCACCAGAAGATTCAAAAATGAAATGTTATTGTAGCAAGACAAACCTCTTTTAGGGAACGGTGCTTCAAGGTCCAACCAGCTGTTCCAGCAGAGACTCACAAGCAACGCTCCAAGCCTATAGCTCTCAGAGTTGACTAGCCCCAATCAGTGCTGCTACTCCAAGAGCAACTGGCCTCTCTGCTGGCTAGCTTGGGACTGAGCTCTGCCTGTGTCTTAGGCCTCACCTTTTATTGGCCCCCTGGTCCTGCTCATGCACTATGGGGGCCCACCCTAATTAGGCACAGGTGGGCTTGACACAAGCTCATGCTCACTTCCTGGCAATTAGTGGCACCTGGTTGCCTCATTTCACTACATTTCCCCCCTCTTTTTTTTTTTTTTTTTTTGTGAAGAACTACCATGACAATTGTAATAAGTACATAATAAACACAAATACAACAAAAATGACAATTCCTCTCTCTTTTTTTTTTTTTGTTTTTTAAGTTTTTAAGGGTTTTTTTATTTGGTTTTTTTGGGGTTTTTTTTGGGGGGTTGGTTTTTTTGGGGGTTGGGGGTTTGGGCTTTTTGCTTTTTTTTTTTTGTTAGAAGAACACAAACAACAAGTAAGAAAAATTATACGATGTCCAAATAATTTGGCAAGGTTATTCAGTTTGACGTGCTGAATGATGCACCGTTGTCCATTAGGGGTCTGGTGGCTGCAGGGCGTGTCCATTTACTGGGTACCCAAAGAGGTCCGGAGTCTGTGGAAACACAGCTATAACCTCTTCGGGTAAACAGTAGTGGCTTGGGCCCTACCCACTGACCTGTAGATGGATCCTTGTAGTTGATTTGGACTTCTGGCATGCGGTTGATTTTCTGGGACAAGTAGTGGAGTAACACAGGGGGTTGCTGGGAATCGCGGCTTAGACTAAGAAAATCCAGTGTAAAAAGCACTTTGCTAAGCCGCATCTGTGGGTCCATGTCTTTGCTGTCTTTTTGTTTTTGTAGATATGTCTTCAAGGTGCGATTAGCTCTTTCCACTATCTCCTGGCCTGTAGACGAATGAAGGATTCCTGTAATGTGTTTTACTCCCCAAGTAGCAAGAAACTGCTTGACTTTTCCGCCTGTATAAGCAGGCGCATTGTCGGTTTTTACTACTTGAGGGACCCCCATAACAGCAAAGCAATTGGTCAGGTGACGGACCACATGTAGAGCCTTCTCCCCTGTCTGAGCTGTCGCCCAGAGCATGCCCGAAAAGGTGTCTATCGTTACATGGACGTACTTGAGTTGTCCGAATTCTGGAATGTGGGTGACATCCATCTGCCAGATCTCTCCCACCTGCAGCCCGCGTGGATTGACTTCCACTCCTAGGGCAGGGCCAAATTGCACGCACTGAGGGCATGCTTTAACAATCCCTTTTGCATCTTCCCATGGAATTGCAAACATGCGCTTCAACGCCCTGGCATTTTGAGGGAATAAGGAATGGCTGTTTTGAGCCTTCGCGAACTGACTTATGGGACCCTGTAATCCTAGGCTGACCAGGGAGTCAGCCCTTGCATTTCCTTCTCCTAGGCCCAAAGACGTTTTATGGCTGCGGATATGCAAGATGCAGCACAATTGTGTGCGAATTTTCAGCATACGCTGTAATGCAAGAAAGAGCTCCAATAGCCGCTGGTTTTGCACTGGCTTGACAAGAGCATCCTTGATACGGTTCGCCACTCCTACCGCATACTGTGAGTCGGAGACGATGTTAAGGGGACATGTCGCCATTGCGTTAAGGCCCAAATGATAGCCAGTAGTTCCAGAGTCTGCAGGCTGTCTTAGTCGGTGCCCGGAATCAGGTGTTGCTTCCACTGTCCCTTATCCTGCCATACGCAGGCAGTCGTTTTTGACTTTTTTCCGGCATCAGTGAATACTGTGATACCAGGCACTGGGCGCTCTGAAACAATCGGTCGCTCTATCCAATGGAACTGGCTGATGGCCTGTAGGCGCCTGTGTTTTGGGCCTCCATGATGGATTTCCCCAGAGTATTCGAACAAGGCGAGTTGTAGAGGTGTAGAGCGTTGCAGCAACCAATCAAAATCAATTGTTTTGATAGGGATGCTGATCCATCCTGGCTCTTGACCATCTACTTCAAGGCAACGCTGTCGTCCCTTTCATATCAGGAATGCTGTTATCTCAGTTTGTTGCCAGATACCTTTCTGGGCCGTGTGTGGTGGAAATAGCCATTCCAAGTGGCTATCGAATCTGATTTCTGAGAGCTCTGATTGTGGTTTTTGTCACGGTTGTCATGGTGGTGTTCCCCATTTTCCTTTTGCCAATTAAAATCCTGTAACAGCAGTGTGAATGGGAATGAAGGGTGATTACGTACCCAGACTCCAATGGCTTGAGTGGCATCTCGACGATCTGCAAAGCCGGTTGTCAGTTTGTGGACGACCCGTTTTAACGCATTGGTATGGTTATCTGTCCTGTCCACTAACGCACTTGGTTGCGTGCCCCGTAATAGGGACAAAAAGGGGTGGATGTCCGTGTTGGTGAGACCTATAATGGGTCGAATCCATTAAAGCTCGCCCACTAGCTTTTGGGCATCATTCAATGTTTTAATCGAGCTTATCACTTCTAGTTTTTGCAGTCTCACCATGGCATGAGTGACTTGACACCCTAAGTAGCTCCAGGGCGATTGTGTTTGCACTTTCTCAGGAGCTAATATTAGTCCTTTTGTCTTCAATTTGTCGGTCAATATTTGACTAAAGTTGTTGGGGAACGGGGCTTCCTGGCAAAGCAGTATTTCATCCATATAGTGGTATATTAGCGTTTCCGGCATTTCTTTTCGGATCGGCGAGAGTGCCCATGCCACATATATTTGGCATATCGTTGGGGAATTTCTCATCCCTTGGGGCAACACTACCCATTCGTATTGCTTCGCAAGTTCGCTTTTGTTGATCGATGGGATGGTGAATGCGAAGCGAGCTGTGTCTTCAGGATGTAGGGGAACAGTGAAAAAACAATCCTTAAGGTCAATTAGAAAGAAGGTGCCAGCCTCTCGGTAACATTGTGAGTAGGGGCAGCCCAGGTTGGAGGGCGCCCATTGGCCACATCTGGTTGTTGACCTTGCGCAAGTCGTGCAATAGTCGCCATTTTCCTGTCTTTTTTGGAACTACGAAGATGGGCGTGTTCCAAGGACTGACAGACGGCTGGATGTGTCCTGCATCCAGCTGCTCCTTTACCAGATGGCTGGTGATTTCTAGGCGCTCTTTGGGTAGGGGCCACTGCTCCACCCAGACAGGGGTGTCTGTCTTCCACTGCAGTCTGGGAGTTGGCGGCACCTCTGCAATGGCCCTTATTGAAAATGTTGAGGGGGTTGGATGGGTTTGGGGATGGAGAGAACAGCCCCTAGTTGGCTCATCACTTCCCTGCCAACCAACCCTCCAAGTTGTCCTGGTAGAGGCAACACATAGGGACGTACGGTTACCGCTTGTCCTTTCGGGAAACTGTAATTGCACTGGTTTAAGGGCCTGAAAGGGGGTGGAACCACCACCTATTCCCTGGACGGCATCGTGGGCAGTGATAAGGTTCCAATGACGAGGCCATACATTAAGGTTGATTACTGTAACATCAGCCCCGGTGTCCATCATCATGGAAAGGGTCTTGACCTCTTTTCCAGCGGTCAGCTTCACAATAATGATGGGCCTTGTCCTCATCTGTTGCACTAAGGTTACCAGAGTGCTTCCAGAAGATCCAAAGCCCTGACTGCCTTGTGCCACAGGGGCGTTCTTTCCCAGATTCATTTTTGGGAGGAGGACCAGTTGTGCTAGCCGGGTTCCTGCTTTGATTATCAGGGGGGCATTAATGTAAAGCAAGTAATCATGATCTCCCCTGTATAATCCGCATCTATAACTCCTGGGAGCACAATAAGTCCTGCAACTCCAGTGGAAGAACAGCCCATTAGTAAGGCTCCAACTGTGCTATTTTCTTGGTATATTGGTCCACGAATTCCCGTCGGTATCCGGTACACCTGTGTTGTCGTCAGCGTGACATCTATTGCTGAGGGCACATCGATGCCCAGGCTTCTCCTTGTGGCTGGGGCGGGGAGCTGGTGTAGAGCGCTGGCCCAGCTACTTGTGTCATGGCACGGGGCCCTTGCGCGCTGCGTCTTCCGTTTTTTGCAGACCTACATGCCAGGTTGTTGTGGTTGTCTCTCTGGCATCAGTCACACCACACTGTGGCTGAGCAAGCTCTTGCTGAGTGGCCTGTGGCTCCACATCGAGAACAGACAGGGGTGGATTTTCTTGATCGATTTCTCCTTCTGTATCGATTTTCCCTTCTGTCTAGTTTTTGCGCCACTGCCGCGAGGAGCTTTTGGGTGGGTTCCAGGGCAGCGGCAAAGGCACTGGCCATGCTTTGGTTTTGTTGTGTTTGGGTGGCCTTGGAAGCCACCTCTAGCATCTCCGAGACGTCAGCCGTTTTTGGTAGAGTGGAGAACAGCGACTTCATTCTCGGATTCGCATTTTCAAACGCCAGCAGCTTAAACATGGATTCCTTCTGCTCTGCTCCCAGCTTGGATTGAGCCACGATAGACTGCCAGAGTCTATCAACAAAATGTTGAAAAGGCTCATTCATCCCTTGCTTAACGGCAGTAAATGAAGGGACTGGAGTAGGCTCTGGAACCACGTAAAAGGCTCGGCGGGCTAGGTGCGCAGCAATGTGGTGGAGCACAGTCGGGAACTGCAGCTGGACTTGGACATCTGCATAGCGTCCCGAGCCCGTGAGCATCTCGGCGGTTATCCCTGACAGTGGATCCCCGGGTGCTCGAGGGCGGTTTGCCTCTGCTTGGGCCAGGCGCTCCCATTCTTTGGCCCAGACAATCTGCTGGGAGGGGGTGAGCAGGTACCTGGCCAGATTGCAGCAGTCATGGGGGCAATTAGTGTCAGCAGTGAAGAGCCAATCCAGGACGGCCTGACCACTCTCTGATTTTAATCCTCCCTCTCTCAGGGTCTTCTTGGCTTGCTGTAAGGTTTTCCAACTGTGCTGTTCAAATTGAGGTGGCCCATTGTTATCGTGCAGAACAGGGCAAGCAACAGTGCTGGCCTCCCAATCCCCTTCGAGAATAGCATCACGGATGAAGCCAGACCATCTTCTGGGTTGGGGTTTATCAGCACCTTTGATGCCTTGGTTGTTCTATCTTGATAACAACAGGGTTGGAATGTCCTCCTCCTCATCATCAGGGAGGGTGGATGGGTCTTGATATTTATGGAAAGACGAGCGTTGTTCTATGTCTGTCATCCTCTTTTCTAAGGATTTCATGGCCTGATTTGTTTGTTCCAGGAGGGCTTTTATTTTGTCCTCCAGGCCCATGGGTGCAGCTGGTGGGGTGGCTGCTTCTTTCCCATGCTCTTTTTCTGAGCTGGGAGGTGGCAGTAGGGAGGGTTTCAAGCAGCAGCTGGGGCCGCCCATCTCAGGGGCATGGGCTGTTGGCATCTTCACATTCTTTTGTTCGTTTCTTTCGGTGCTCGGAACAGGTGCTTCCTTTTCTTCCTCCGGCCCGATATCCGATAGAAACTCGGCTATGGAATGGTGCAGCTTCCCTCTCATGCCCTTGATGGCAAGGCTGTTGTCCCTTAGTCCTAGGAACGCCTTCCGGGTTTTTCCATCTTCAGGAGGAGGGGTGGGTAGTGGAGGTGCTGTGGGGACAACACTGGATCCTGCTTCTGGTGGTGGTGCTCTAGTGTCAACGCTAGCTTTCGGCGGGAGTGCTGCAATGGCGGTGATGGCAGCTTCCGCCTCGGCTTTTATTTCTTTTAGGGCATTGATCACCACTCCCCAGGTACCGTCTAATCCAGTTATGTTTTTATTCATTTCTTGAGTATGGAGATCTCCCAATAGGTTATTGACCTCCTGCCAGAGTTCCCACGCAGCCGCAGATGACGGGGAGGAGGAAAGCTCTTGCTCCTTCGTTAGAGTCACCAGCTTCTCATTAACAGGGGTGCTTGCTGACAATCCCATCTTTTCCTTTTTCTTGGTCAATCAGTGGTAGGGAAGGAACGGTAGTGGATCTTCTTGCCCAACTCCTTGGGTTTTCTGTTAATGCTGGTTTGCGCCGGACTGGATCCCTTTTTTTCTGATTCATCTGAGCATGGGCTAGATCGAGGTCTATACCCGCATTCTCCACCACATGTAGCAAGACAAACCTCTTTTAGGGAATGGCGCTTCAAGGTCCAACCAGCTGTTCCAGCAGAGACTCACAAGCAATGCTCCAAGCCTACGGCTCTCAGAGTTGATTAGCCCAGATCGGAGCTGCTACTCCAAGAGCAACTGGCCTTTTTGCTGGCTAGCTCAGGACTGAGCTCTGCCTGTGTGTTAGGCCTCACCTTTTATTGGCCCCCTGGTCCTGCTCATGCACAGTGGGGGCCCATCCTAATTAGGCACAGGTGGGCTTGACACAAGCTCATGCTCACTTCCTGGCAATTAGTGGCACCTGGTTGCCTCATTTCACTACATGCTATTGCTACTAAAATCTGGTGGAGTCAGCCCGAAAGAAGATGAAGTGGTACAATCTCCCAAACCAAAACTGCAAGTATAATTACCAACCAAGTTTTTTTTTATCTCTGTATGAAACACTACTGCACCATGCACCACAATATACATCAGTATTGAGGACCATATTGCAATGATGGTCCTTAAGAAGCTTTATCTGCTTCTAGCATTCGCTCAGAAGTTTCTAACAATTGAGCTGCTGTAGCACCTTTTGGGAGTAGTCCTAATGCATGTTTAGTTTTTTCATTAGCATTGTCATATGCTGACATATAAAAAAATTTTGGTTTCATCTCTTCTGACAAATCGAGATGTGATATTACCACTGAATATAAGCGATGCACAAATTTTGAATATGGCTCTGCTCCCCTTGGTTTAATATTTGTAAATGAAAGGGATTGCTTGTGCAGGATCATGAACAGTTTGCAAAGCTTTATATGCCAATTCTTGTGAAAGTTGTAACACTTCAGTTTGAAACCATGCCTGCAAATCTGCATGTACAAAAGGATCAGCACCGAGTAACATTTGTGCTTGCACTCTGTGTAATGCATTGGTGTTCTGTCTAGGAATCACAGCTGTGTTTTCACACAGCATTTGCCATTTATGATGAAATTGCAATTGTTGAGAAGGAGTTAACAGAGTATTAATGAGCATTTTTGTGTCATATGGCATCAACAATTGAGCAGTAAAAAGATGTTGAAAAAGAGATTGAGTAAATGATGATTTCAAACCGTACTGCTTAATGGCAGCTTTGGCCTCTTTTATCATTTTCCAATCTAATGCGACCCATTTCCCCCCTCCTCCTGGTCCCACAATCACTGGAAAAGCCATTGGACCCATGTTGGGAACCATTTCTCCTTCAACTATAACATTTCGAATAATTCCCTTCAATCTAGTTACCGGATCCATTCTCCAACCCCCCCACTATCCCCCCCACCACCCTCCCCTCCCCATGTTGGATCTGTAAGAGGTGGATCTGGAACTTGTTTAGACACACAGAAGTCATTAGCAAAGTACCATCAACCCTATCTGTGGATTAATTTAGGGGGATGGCATCTCAGGGTTGCTTATGCTGAGGGGTTCTTCACACCATGTTCCATGTCAGACCTGGACCACTTCCCTGGGCTGTGCTTGCTGCAGAGCTGGGGAAAAAAAGCCCCATTGGAGCTTTGTGGCCAAACTGAACTGTGGGATTGCTTGTTTTGTTTTGTTTTGTTTTTAGAGGGGGGGGGGTGTGGAATAGAGGAAAATACACTTTTGATTTTGTAACATGAAAGCTGGGGAGGATGCTGCTTTGCCAAGTGTTGAATCTCCCTTCTTCAAGCAGCTGGATATGAGTGTGCTGTTTGGATTCTCCTTTTCTGGGAAGCATAGCTCAAAGGTGTTAAAAAGAAATTAATAAATCACTCTCCTCCCCCCAAAAAAATCAGAGAAGGAAATCAAAGTCACCTTTCAGTCGTGTATGAGTTTCCTCTGGTGCAGCATCAGAGGATAAACCTCCTCTGACTTCCCATTGTTGTTGTCCAGAGGTGTTGGGTGAAAGGGACCAAGGTGTGAGGAGCAAGGGTGGGGGGTCAGGGTGCTGGTAGGAGGATTTTTGGGATACAACACTCCCATTCATCCCACCTTGCATGAGGCAGTGATCCCTTCCTTGGCAGGATGAGTAGGGACATCATCATCTTCCCAGCTGCTGCAGGAGCATCCTCCATGAGATGGATCTTGGGGGCTTTATTTTTTGGGTGGAGGAGCAGCTGGTGGGTATGTGTGGGTTAACAGCAGTCCAGTTTCAAGCCTCCTCTCACGCACTGGTCTTGGTGCAGTTTTGTTCCTGGTTCCTATTTTCTCTCTGGGTTCCTCCCAGTTGCTTGACAACCAGTTAATAGGACTTAGTCATTCCCTAGTGCTCCTGTTCTCCTACTTCTCCTCCCTGCCATGTTTTGCAGGAACAGGAATGTGCTGCACAGCTGGAGGGGCCCAGCATAGTCCCAGTCCTCTAGCAATACCTGGGTTCCCAGAAATGGGCTCCCAGCTTGCTGGGCTCCTTTCTTTGGGATGAACTCCATACCTTGGCAGTCACTTGAGGCCAAAAAAAGCTCTGCCTGAAAAAGTGGCTGCTTGTCCTTTGGATCCTCAGCTCCAGGAGAGTACCTGGGGAAGGGTGAGGAGCAGGGTCAAACCCTTTGCTCTCTATTACTCCAGATCCATTCAGCCTTCATCCTGCAGGGGTGACTTCAAACTAAGCTTGTTGGAACACTCTTTTTCCTTGATTATTGCTTCCTTGGCTGGATCCTTCCAGGTGAAAAAGGAGTTTGAAGAAATGTGCTGCCTCCCAGGAATGGTTTCTTCTCCCTGATACCTTCTCAGAATTTGGAGAACATGAGCTGTGGATGAGTGTGGATGAGGAAGAGTGTTTCCATTGCATCTTTGATCTGGATGTGCCAAACATTGCTGAAATTTCCAGTCAGGCTGCTGGTGTGCTTGCATGGGAATGGGATGGGTTTTCCATGGTGTTTAGTTTGGAATTGGGCATCTTCCTGAAAATGTGCTTCATCTCCAGTATCTCCCGTGGGCTTCATGAGGCTCCGCTCTTCAGGTTGAGGAAAGGTTAGGTCATCCCGGAGATCTCCTAAAGATAATATCCTGGGAGTTTATTAAAAGCTGTCTGGGATCAGGGAATGTTTTTAGCTTGGGCTTGGGATGGAAGACCATGAAGGAGCTGGAGGATGATCTTGAGGTTGGGAGCTGAACTTGGAGACATCCCCATCAACTGGACCACTTATTAAACCAGAAGACTGCTCCGTGATGAGGCCTGAATTTAGAAACTCCATGCATGCAAGAAGGGAATCTAATTGGCCAATTGCATGCTAATTCATTGTAATTACACATGTAAATTAGCTGCATAATTTTGCATTCATTTAATGCAGACATTTGTGCCTGCAAAATGCTGGGACAGTTTCATGCCAGGTGAGGTCCTAGGTGGGGACATGATGGGGATCCTGGTGGCAGGAGAGGTGGTCATGTCATGCTCAGGCATGAGAAGGAATCTGTTTTTCCATGATATTTCCAGGGCTGTGTGTTTTCTTGCCCCTGGAAAACTCTTTCACTTCCAACTTGGTTCTTTGGATGGTTGTGGAGGAGAGCAGACATGCAGGAGGGACATCCCTGAAACTGTTCCAGGAGATGCTGCTTATTTTCTTCTTCATATAAAAAGAAATGAATCAATGACCCAAGGGCCTTTTTCTTTTGGGTTCTTTAGAAAGCAATTAGACTTTTTAATCTCTTCTAAGTGTATCATGGGTTGGAATCTGCATAGACCTGTGCCTGCTTCATTCCTTCCTGCTTTGCCTGTCTGAAGAAGCCACATGAGATGCAGTTTGCTGCCTGTTATCCAGAACCACCGTTACTGATCTGGTGTGTAAATCTCAAGTCTCTTGTTTTGTCTTTTACTTCATGGCATCCGTGTGGCTTTACTTTGTCCTCCTCATCTCCAAAAATGTTTCCTAATCTCTGTCTGTGTTTGTCTGCTTAATACCTATGTGGTTTGATGGTGGGCAGTGAAGATGCTTTGATATTCAATCTGCCATACCATGTAGGTGGAAACATCAGGGTTTTCTTCTTTAGGCAGGCCCAAAGAAACCCCAAGAACATTTTTAGGCCACCATATATAAGGCATAGGTTGCAGTTTGGTTTGTGTTTTGTATATATTAGAGGGATACCTTGGGAATCCAGGCTGCTTTGGTTGGATTTGATGATCTTGAAGGTCCTTTCCAACCATGATTCTTTGATTTAAAACCTATCTATGGGGGCTTCAGGAGGAGCATGGAAGCAGTGCCTTTGTATTTCCTCTAAAATACAAATAATACAGCTGTGGTGGTGATTTTTAAGGGTCATCTCTGTTGGAGTCCAGTATTCCTCAAAACGATAAGGTAAAAAAGGAGTCCCAGTTTCCCAAAGCTGCAAATCCTCCATGTGAAACTCACATGTCACAACACTCTGTACTTTAAAGGCACCATTTCAGTAAAGCTTAATATTGCCCCATGTCACGGTTTAACACTGGCCCGGCAATTAAACCGAATAACAGACGCTCTCTATTAATCTCTCTCTCCTTGATAAAGAAAGGAGAGAGAATAAGGGAGAGAGACTTATGGGTTGGAAACTAAACCACACAACTTTAATGAACAGTAATGATAAATAGGAAAAATTACTAAATATATACAAATATACAGGAAAATGGAAACCACATTCCTCCCCCTTTCCCCCAATAACTCTCACGTCACCACCGAGGCTGTAGGGCAGCCCTGGGAAAGTCCAGGCTGGACTCCTGGAGTCGGCAGCAGTCGGGAACCGGAGGCAGGAACACACAGATATGGGCTGGCACGGATCAGGACCACAGGCAGACGAATGGACGGGATCCTTCCAGGATGCCGGGTGAAGGAAGGGAAGCAGGAAATCAAGAAATCCAGAAGTCTGGAAATCCGGAAATCCGGAAAGATCTGGCTCGGCCCTCGTGATGCCTCAAATTTATACTGAGTGTGACGTATATGGGATGGAATACTCTGTTTGGTCAATTCTGGCATCTATCTTGTCTGTTCCTCCCCAAAGGAGGGCTCAGGTGGGACCTCTTTGTCCTCCTGGACGGTAAAATGTTTTCCTCAGAGCTGAGCAGTGTCCTTGGCTCTGCATACCAGTCTCTAGCAGTAACTATAAACATCAAGTGTTATCAATCCTAGAAGCACACACTGTCTGAGAAACTTGCTGTTAATTTCAGCAAGTGCAACTACTTACAAGAGACTTAGCTAAAAGCAAAAGTACAAGACAGAAAATCACCTTTATCCTGGTCCAAACCAGGACACCCCACCTGAAATTTAGTCTTGCAAGGGGCAGTTACTTATTTGGGAGAGAAAAAAATCCCCAAGTTTTGCTTAGAGCTCTTAACAAAGTGGATCCTTGTTGGGAAGTGTCTTGCAAGTAGTAAGTATTTGGAGGTGTCTGACAATGAATGGGTGTACAGTGGGCAGATGTAGCTCGTAAAAAAAGCCCGCAAACCACTAATTTTTCTTCTGAAATGGTTTTCCCTGCCAGACATCTTTCCTTGGCTTGCTCTGCCTCCTCTTGTGCTCCACCATATTTGAGCTGGGGAAGGGTCTGGAGCAGAAGTCTGCCCAGGAGCAGCTGAGGGAGCTGGGGGTGTTGATCCTGGAGCAAAGGAGACTGAGAGGAGACCTTCTGGCTCTCTGCAACCCCCTGAGAGAAGGTTGGAGATTGGAGACAAGGGGGTTGGTGTCTTCTCCCAAGGAGCAATTGATGGGACAAGAGAAAATGGCCCCAAGTTTTGCCAGGGGAGGTTTAGATTGGATAGTAGAAGAAAGTTCTTCACTGAAAAGGTAATTAAACACTGGGCCAGGCTGGTGGTTGAATCACCATCCCTGGAGGGCTTTCAAAGCTGTGGAGATGTGGTGCTGAGGGATATGGTTTAGCACAGATTTGGTAGAATTATGGTTTGACTCAGTGATCTTCAAGATCTTCTCCAACAAGAATGATGCTGTGATTCTGTAGCAATGCAGTCCTGGGGATGGTTTTTGGTGATCACCATGACGGGTTCAGCAAAGGATTAGCACCCCCAAAACATTTGCACTTTCTGCTCTGAAGCTAGATTTTTTTTTTTTTTTTGGTGGTATTAGGGGATGGTTTTATGTGGTTCCAAATATGCAAACATTGAGCCAATGGAGGTGGCTCCACACAGCCTTTTGATGTTTCTCCTGCATCCTGCTGGCCCCAGGGCCAGTGGTGCCTTGGGTGGCTGAGGTGGCTCATGAGTGTCTGGTGACTCAGGTCCCAGGGGACACTCAGGTGACTGTGGTGACCCAGAAGGCTAAATCTTCCCCCTCCCCCCCCGCCATGATCAGGGATGTCCTCTCCTGCTCCCCCATCTCAGCCACCTCTCTATCACCTTGGCCTTGTGGTGTGGGCCTTTCCCAGGGTCCATCACCAGGATGATCCCATCTCCACCTTCCCATGGGCTCTTCTCCTCCTTCTTCACAGCTGAAGCTCATCCTCCAGCAACCTCCAGGTCAGATGTTTCAAACAGCTGAGGAAGAGGAGGCTCTGCTACCCCTATAAGTCATCAAAAATAGTTTATGAGGAGTGGGAAGGAAGCAGTGAATCTCCATGAAGCAGCTTTTCTTGGATGGATGGGGTGGATGCTGGCAGGAGGACTGGGGGAGGTGGCTTTAAAAAGGAGGCTGTGCCCCTGGCTCTGCTCACTGCTCTTTTCTGGAGGGACAGCAGTCAGGTTTTGTTCTTCAGAGCTGGAGATGCTCAAGATGAACCTTCAGGGAGGGAAGAAGGAAAAGGGAATTCTTAATCCAGGCTGAGCACTGCAGAGCCTCTTGGAAGAAGTTGGCAGCCCCTCTCAGTTGAGGTGGGAGTGCCAGATCTTCAGCCTTCACTTGGGGTTCACCTCACTGAGGCACATTCAGTAAGGTGACCTTGTGCAAGGCTGCTGCAACCTCACCTGAGACATCTCCCCCATTTCTGACCCTCTTCTACCTCTAGTTTTGCTTTGGGGCACTTGGACAGAGCCAGCAAAAGCCATTCCCAAGCCACATGCTTGTTCCCAGCCCACCTTCCATTTTGTGGGTGGGATGGAAATTCCATCTCACAAAGGGGTGAGGTAGAAGAAAACCATCACCTATCTCCCAGTCTTCCAGTTTCTGTTAAACTGAAGATGGGGGTGGAGAGGTGGCTTGATTTTTTTTTTTTTTTAATTAGTTTGTCCTGAAGTTTGCTGATGATACAAAACAGGGAGGAAAGTTCAATAAGGAAGTTCAATAAGGACAAATGTAGAGTCCTGCACCTGGGGAGGAATAACACCAACCCCCAATAGAGATGAGGGGATGTCCTGCTGGAAAGCAGCTCCATGGAGAAAGCTCTTGGAGTTCTGGTGGACAGGAAATTCTCCATGGAACAGCAATGTGCTCTTGTGGCCAAGAGAGCCAATGGTGTCCTGGGGTGCATCAGGAAAAGTGTGTCCAGCAGACCAGGGAGGTTCTCCTTCCCCTCTACTCTAAACTGGGGAGACCACACATGGAATACTAGATCCACTTTTGGGCTCCCCAGTTCAAGAGAGACAAAAATCTACTGGAGAGAGTCCAAGGGAGAGCTATGGGGATGATGAAGGGACCTGAGCATCTCTCCTGTGAAGACTGAGAAAAGCCTTGAGAAAAGGAGGCTGAGAGGGGATTTTCTGAATGTCCATCAATATCGGAGGGGTGGGTGTCAAGAGGAAGGGGCCAATCTCTTCTCAGTGGTGCCCAGGAATAGGACAAGGAATAATGGGTTGAAAGTAGAACATAGGAAGTTCCACCTCAACATGAGGAGAAACTTCTTTCCTGTGAGGGTGAGGGAGCCCTGGCCCAGGCTGCCCACAGAGGTTGTGGAGTGTCCTTCTCTGGAGGCTTCCAAACCTACCTGGATCTGTTCCTGGGTGACCTACATGAGGTGATCCTGCTGTGGCAGGGGGGTTGGACTGGATGATCTCTAGAGGTCCTGGGTCTCCAGAGGTCTGGGTTAATTTTGATTTTTTTATATTTTGTTTTGCAGTTCTAGCCCAGGGGGCTCAGCCAGTGGTGGGGTGGGCAGAAGGTTTGAGGCTGGAGCAGGCAGAGGAGCATTGGTGTCCAGAGAGGGAGAGCAGAGCCTGAGCTGGGCTCAGCACTGCTGTGGGCTGTAGGGATGCTGGGGTGTTTGCCCCCAGCTGAAGGCAGTCTCGGGGGCTTCTCTTCTGCACTCAGCTGATGGATTTGGGCAAAGTGGTGATGGGTGCTGGGACCCAGGAGGTCCCATGAGTGTGGGGAGTGCTCTGGATGAGGGGGTCCTGTGTCTCCAGGCAAAACTTCTGGCAGCTTTCTTCACCCTGGTGTCTTTCCTCCACTGTGAGCTTTGAGTAGCTGGACTGAGGCTGGACCAAGCCTTGGATGTGCTTCTTCTCTGGAGATTTTCAAAACCCACCTGGATGTGTTCCTGTGTGGCCTCCCCAAGGTGATCCTCCTGTGGCAGTGGAGTTGGACTGGATGATCTCCAGAGATCCCTTCCAACCTCTAACATTCTATGATTCTGTGATTCCACATCACCCCCAACTTACCACACTTATCCCACAGAGCTATCAAAGGTTTAATTTTTAAATGAAGCTTTTCCATTTTGGTTTTCCCTCGTGCATGTGCCCGGAGGTTTTCAGTAGCTTGGATTTTAAAAAGCAGAAGAGGCAAGAAGTCCTTTTTTTCTCTTTAGATATAGGCAAAACCTATGGGGAGCTTTCTTCACCCTGGTGTCTTTCCTCCACTGTAAGCTTTGAGTATCTGGACTGAGGCTGGACCAAGCCTTGGATGCGCTGGGAGAGAGCAGAGAGCGAGAGCGAGAGGGTCATCCTGGGCTCAGCAGAAACTTTTCCACCTTGAATAGCCTCCCTGTCCCTCCAACTCTTCCATTAGTACTGAGGAACATTGGGTGGGATTGGCTTCCTCTCAAATATGGGTGCTTCTGCTGGCAAGTTCTTTTGGTTTGTTTTTTTTACAAGATAGACTGTCCATCCAGCAGTGATAGAGATTTTGGGTTCCTTTCAGGGAGTGCTTCATTTCTAAGAAAATGGCATTTGTGTCTTGCTTGTTTTCATTAAGCCTGAAAAAAAAAAAAAAGATTGAAAGATGGCCCAGGTATAGAGAGAGCTGTAGCTGAGGAATAAAATGTGAGTTCTGGTTCTCTTACAGAGAAGGGTGAGTGAGATAACAATAAGAAAAAGAGAGATATGGAAAAAATATCTGATTTTTTATGGTAAAAATACCTGATGTCTGGGGTGGGGCTTGAAAGGGTGGTTGGGAAATGGCTCATGAGCTTCAGGTAAGGGTCTGACCCAGAGGTGGCTGCACTATGAGCTTCAGCTGTGGGAAGGGAGGAGAGGAGCCAATGGGCAGAAGGGAAAGGGATTATCCTGGTGATGGGCACTAGGAAACCCCAGAGTCTGAGGTGAGGGAGGGGGTGTATGCAGGAGAGGACTCCCCTGATGATGGGGTACCATTGAGGTAAGCATGGACCTCACAGGCAGTGATGGGATTTGGGGAAAAAAAATATTTTTTTTAGCTTTTCTTTGGAATGATGAAGGTGAAAACTTTATAAGTCTGTTTTTATTGGGGTTTTTTTTGAGGTGAATGCAGCCCTTCAGGAGATGAGGCTTAAGGAGCCGGGGTGGACACCATGCTGGGTGGCACCTCACCCAAGGGCAGGGCTGGAGGACACTGCCTGCTCCTTCTTGCCTGCAGGGTTTTGCTGGCAGCCTCTAGGGTGTTCTCCTGCCCAGCCACACCCAGCTCTGTGTGGCTTGGGAGCCATCATTCCTCCTTAAAAAAAAAAATCAGGGAGAAATCTGGGAAGCACAAAGGAGAAGCCTGCTGTTAAAGCAAACCAGATGCTGTGGTCCATAGAGGAGGAGGAGGACGGAGAGGGTAAAGGAGGGAGCAGCACAATCCAGAATAATACTGGTTTGGCTTTTTTTTTTTTTTAATTTTTTCTTGAGGGTTTTGGTCCCTGGACAAAAGCAGAAGAGTTCAGTGTGTCATTTCTTCCTGGCAAGCTCTTCAGCAGTGGCCCTGTGTGGGCACTGCCATCCCCCTCACCCCCCCTTTCCCCTGCCCTGGGGCACAGATTGCTCCTTGTTCCAGTTGTCTGTACCACCCAGGGTTTCCTTTCCAAGTTTTCTCACACCCTTTTAGAGCTGTGCAGAAGAAAGCTTTAAAGCCACACAACCGAGGAGCTGAGGAGGCAGGAGGGGGATCTTCCAAAAACCAGGTGGGTTGGGTGAGCTCTGGTGATATGCTGCATGCAGAAGATCAGGTTCAGCCCTGAAATAAGCTTCTGTCTCTTAGCCAAGAGGGCATCTGGACGTGCACACTGTGGAGTGATGAGGCTTTAGAAAATGAAAGCAGCTGCATTTTTAGGTCCCAGTCCAGGCACAGAGGCAGACTGGGAGGACCAGGTCTTGTGTGGGCTGAATCTGAGCTGGAGAAAACTGGCAGCCCTTGCTGGAAAGCTGACTCCATATGGTGTCCCTGATGTTGGTGGTGAAAACATCAGATATTGTGTCTTGTCGATTTTTGGGGATGGGGGAGAAATCCAAAATCCTCATGGAATGAGGGATGGAGACTCCCTGTTGACAAGGAGTCCCATGGACAAGGGGCAATGGGCACAAGTTGCTCCTGGGGAGATTCTGATGGAACACAAGAGGACAATTTTTCACTCTTGAGGACAGTCAGACATTGGAATGGTCTCCCAGGGGAAGTGGTGGATTCTTCCACTTTGGAAAGTTTGAAGTCTCAGCTCTACAGGGTGCTGAGACATCTCACATTAATAATATTAGAAGGGTTGGACCAGATGCTCCTTGAGGTCCCTTCCAATGTGACATTTTGTGATTCTAGTTTTCTCATGCTGATTTCCCCAAGGAACCATCCTGTGGGCAGGACCTTTTGCCACACCCAGATTGCTCAGGTGACAATCCAATGGTTGACCTGGAGGCAAGAAGTGCTTCACTGGGACAGGCCACCCAGGGCTGTGGGGAAGTCCCCATCCCTGGAAGTGTTAAAAAATCATGTGGACGTGGCACTTTGGAACATGGTTTATTTGGCATGGTGGTGTTGGGTTGATGGTTGGACTGGATGATCTTAGGGGTGGTTTCCAAGCTTAATGATTCTCTGATTACAGTCCCTAAATGTGATCCACCTCCTCTTTTGATCAGCAAAGTGTGTGTTATGTGCCCAAGTTGATGTCTTTACATCAGAAGGCTTCTTGCAGGCTCTTGGTTGGAGTCTCCTGGCTGAGTTGCAGCTCAGAGGATGGGGAGGGACATTTTTTCAAGAGTAATTGGTTCCTGCATTATTTAGCTGCTTGCTCAGCAAACACTTCACTCACCATGGGCTCATCTGTGAGACAAAGGCAGGGAGCTGCAAACTGGATTGGAACCCCCGGGGCAGGCTCGTTCAGGTGGGATTGTGCTTCAGAAAGAAAAGGTTTGTAGATATCTTGGAGATGAGAGCCTTGGAGAGTGGGGGAATTGCATGCTAATGGCTTATCAGCTGCTGCCTTTTAATTTGCTGACTGAATTCTGCTGATGCTTGGAGGATGAGATGATGTTAATCTGCTGCAGGTCCCCCAAATTAAAGGCCAGCATCTCCCTGTGCCTCTCCTGGATTCAGCCCTGGATTCAGCAGTGTTTGCTGCAGGTGCAGTTGAGTTGTAGCTCATGGGCTCCTGAACTGGCTCCCTGGAGGGGATAGGGCTTATTCACAAAGCAGAAAAGCCCAACTGAACAGGTCTGTGTTCTCCAAAACCTTGTTGAGGTGGCTTAAAGCTGGTTGAAAGCTGCCAGCTCTTCCCATGCATGGTTCAAAACAGGAGGTGCAATGCTGGTTCTCTTCAGAATCATGGAATGTTTGGGTTGGAAGGGACCTTAAAGCTCATCCAGTTCCAACCACTGCTATGGGCAGGGACACCTCCCACCAGCCCAGGTTGCTCCAAGCCCCATCCAACCTGACCTGAGACACTGCCAGGGATGGGGCAGCCACAGCTTCTCTGGGAAACCTGGGACAGGGGCTCAGCACCCTCTCTTTAAATATTTTTTTCCCTAAGATCTCATCTAAATCTCCCCTCTTTCAGCTTAAAACCCCTTGACCTATCAACTCCACACCCTTATAAAAAGTCCCTCTTTCCCCTTTAGGACATCTGAGCTCAAACTACTCAGCCAGGCTTTGTCAAGGTGACCTCTCCCTGGTAGTGACTCTCCTAAGCTAATGCTTAACCTCTGCATCACATCCAGCTGACCATCTGCAATCTGCATCTCCTAATATCTCATCTCCCTTTCCCCTCTAAGTTTAAAGCCATTCCCTCTCATCCCATCCCTCCATGCCCTTGGTCCAAAGTCCCTCCCCAGCTTTCCTGGAGCCCCTTCAGGCACTGGAAGGTGCTCTAAGGTCTCCCCGGAGCCTTCTCTTCTCCAGGCTGAACAATCCCGACTCTCAGCCTGTAAGAACATGGCTTTTCTTGGTCTAGAAGCAGAATCTCACCACCCATGATTCTCTCCCCAGCTTGGCCATTGCTGGAAGTCCTCTGCCTTTGAGGTCCACTCACAAAAGCAATCAGCAGGTACTGTACCAGCAAAATCCTGCCCTTGGTTCTATTTGCCTGCAAGTTGTAGGCAACAGAGGCAGGCAGGAAGCTTTGCACACTTTAGTCCTGGCTTTACCAGAAGCGCAGCCCTTTGTTTGGAGCCATTCCAGTCTTCCAGACAGTTTCTTCTGTCCCTTTGGTGTCTGTGTGTGTAGGTGTAACTAAAAACTCCCTGATGACTCTTTGGGGTTTGCTTTGAGTTGGCCTGTGATCTACCAGCTTCAGTGTCTTCTTCCCATGTAGGTGCCATGGAAGGATGGTGTGACCCTAATTCAACATGGTAGATGCTCTTCTCTTTGAATTCAAAGCTCAATGGGTTTCTTCCTGTGCCTGTCTACAGGCATTTGTTGGAGAGCTTCTCATCCTGGTAGCAACCCTGTGTTTGATAGGGGTTCTCTGTTCCTTCACAGCTTCAGTGTTTGAGTTGGTTTAGCACTAAGGTTCCCCTAATTTAGGGCTGGAGGCTGTGATGTGTGCCATGGCACACCCTGGAGCAGCAGTGGCTTTCCATGAGCATCCCCAGTGACCAACAACTGCAACCTTCCCATCCTACCACCTCAGGGTGGAAGCTACTCCCTTGACTTTTCCACTCCCAATGGGATCATTGCCAGAAGTTAGTTATTGATTTGCTGCACAAGGTATAAATATTCTGAAATAGCCCAAAGAAGTGATTTTTCTGCTGCCTTGCTGCTGTCCCACCCCATGGCAGAGGTTTGATGCTCACCAGCCCAGCTTGCTTTTCACAGAACCACAGAATATCTTCAGTTGGAAGAGCCCTTCAAGATCATGCAGTCCAACCTTTGACCAACACCATAAGCTCACCACTAAACCATGTCCCTAAGATCCAGGTCCATTTAAATCCCTCCAGGGATGGCAACTCCACCACTGCCCTGGGCAGACTTCCAATGTTTTCTCAGCTCCATGCTGTGTCACTGGCAGTAGGATCCAACCCTGGGATTCAGACCCCCCCTGTAGCAGGAGGAGCCATTTCTTTGCTCCTGATGCTCGACGAGCTGCTGGTCTCTTCCAGGACTCCAGCCACCACACAGCACTTCCAGGGTAGAAGTGTAGCGGGAAGAGCCTTTCTTGCTCCAGAGGCTCGACGAGCTGCTGGCCTCTCCATGCCTCGCACCAGAGTGAGCTGAGGTTTTCTCTGTGGGTGTGTGTTCCACCTTTATTGGCCCCCTGGCCTTGCTCATGCCCAATAGGGGCCTGTCCTAATCAGGCACAGGTGGACTCACACCCACTCTTGGCAACTCAAGGCACCTGGTTTGTCTTCTCTACATTTCCCCCTTTTTTTTTTTTTTTTAACACTGATTACAGAATACAAACATTTTTACAAACATTTAACACGATTTAACATGATTTTTTACAAACATTTACACTTAAACATTTACACTTATACACAGGATTTTCTTCGGGCCCCGCGGGACACTCAGCTAAGAGCATCGAGGGGGCACTGAGGGGCAGTACAAAACACACTTATACAGGATTTAGACATAGACATACAGGATTTTTACACACAAAATTTTTTTACACAAAAATACACTTACGACTTACGGGATTTAACCCTAGCTTAGGCAACCGTTCAATGTCAGCCCAGGCACTTTTTCACAAAGTCTCTGTTCTTTCTCCCTCCTGTTTCTGCTCTTCTCTTGGCTTCCCTTTGCTCAGGGGTTTCCAAAGAGATTTCTGGTTCCTCATGGGTTTCTGGTTCCTCCATGGGATTCCATACTTTATACTTTACTTTAATTAATTTATTTTTTTTTTCTTCTGGTTCCTCCGTGGGATTCCATACCATGGGATTCCATCCTCCTGGCTTCCTTCTGCTCAGGGGCTTCCAAAGAGAGAATCCTTATCTTGGCTTCCCTCTGTTCAGGGGTTTCCAAACCAAAGAGCTTGCTGGTCATACCTTTCAGGGAGAGTGTTAGCCCAGGCATTTTTTCAAATCGGGGATAATGTTCCTGTTGCCAGCTCCTCACACTGCCGCTTCTTTATGTTGCCCGCATTCTCCACCAAATGTAGCAGGAGGAGCCATTCTTGCTCCTGATGCTCGACGAGCTGCTGGTCTCTTCCAGGACTCCAGCCACCACACAGCGCTTCCAGGGTAGAAGTGTAGCGGGAAGAGCCTTTCTTGCTCCAGAGGCTCGACGAGCTGCTGGCCTCTCCATGCCTCACACCAGAGTGAGCTGAGGTTTTTCTCTGTGGGTGTGTGTTCCACCTTTATTGGCCCCCTGGCCTTGCTCATGCCCATAGGGGCCTGTCCTAATCAGGCACAGGTGGACTCACACCCACTCTTTGGCAACTCAAGGCACCTGGTTTGTCTTCTCTACACCCTCCCATGGAGGAATCTGGGGGAAGATTAATCTTCCTCATAGAAGCTGACCCTCTGACCTCTGGGACTGTCAACCTTTGCTCTGTCTTGGTACCAAATCAACCAGGGAGATGTTGGAAGGCTTGGAACTTCCTGAGCAAGTGATGGATAAAGCAAAAATAGTTATAATTAAAGCATGAAACAGTCTTTAAAGAATATAAAGCTACAAATGAATAATTCCTCTCTGGTCTTGAGTTGAAAATGAGTGGGTTTTCATGTCACATTAGCTATGTTTTGGGGTTTTTTTTGAAAAATTGAAGGTTTTTTTGAAATTGCGATAGGTAACTGCTCATGGAGTTCTCCTTTGTGTAGGACCAGTGTGGTTCTGGCACTGGGGTGAGCTGCTTGAAGCCTCAGTGTTTGCAAATGGGATTAATAACACTTTAATTAAACCCAATCAAGGCTCTGTGGGTTTTGAAGAGGGCAGCATCAAACAATGGGTGGGATGGGGGTCTGCAGGGCTGCTGCTGGGGCAGGGGGTGGATATGGAGCCTTTTACGGTCCCTGCATCCATATGTGACCTGAGAGATGAGGGCTTTGGTGGTGGCTTCCCAATCCCTGAAGAGGGCTACAAGAAAGCTGGGGGAGGGCTTTGGACATGGGCGCGTATGGAAAGGACAAGGGGCAATGGGTCAAAACTTGAAGAGGGGAGATTGAGGTTGGACGTGAGGAGAAAATTCTTTGGTGTGAGGGTGGTGAGACCCTGGAACAGGTTGCCCAAAGAAGTTATGGATGCCCCATCCCTGGAAGTGTTGGTCAGGTTGGATGGGGCTTGGAGCAACCTGGGCTGGTGGGAGGTGTCCCTGCATAGGAGCATTGGAATTGGATGATCTTTAAGGTCCTTTCCAACCAAAAGCATTCCATGATTCTTTGTATGGATGGAGAACATAGGAAGACTGAGGAGTTTTAGGCTTTGCCTGTCTCCTCATAAGGAATATTTGGGGGTGCTGCATGGATCCTATGCATGCACCCCTGAGCTTGAAGGTTTTGACCATTGCTTTCCAGGCACCATCCAGCAGCTCTGGCTTTGCCACCCCCCTGTCTCCTTCCTGCAGGAAATGTTTGGTGAGGAGTTTATTCCGAAACAAACCCTGGCTCCATTTTCTGCATCCTTGCCCTTGGCTTGGGGCTGGAGCTTGCATCCCATGAAAATGATATGTATCCAGGAAGCCAAGACAGTGTCTGCCTGCTTTTTTTATGAGCCTCTTGTCATTCCTCCCAGCCATCAACACTATTCCCTTAATGAAGGAGTTTTGATCTCTATAGGGACTTCCTGCTTTTCATGGTTCAAGCCAAAAGAGGTTGGCAAAGGGAAGATGTGGATAGACTCGGGGTTCCTGCTCTCTGCAGCCTTTCATGGCACTCTTCTGATTTAGAAGCTCATTCCAGTTCAGAACGGGGGAGATGATGAGCAGGTTTTAACTGGAAAAGAGGAGATGGAGATGAGATTTAGGAAGAAGTTCTTTGCTGTGAGGGTGTGAGAGCCTGGAACAGGTTGCCTGTGGAAGCTGTGGCTGCCCCATCCTGGCAGTGTCTCAGGTCAGGTTGGATGGGGCTTGGAGCAACCTGGGCTGGTGGGAGGCATCCACTGCTCATGGCAGGGGGTCTGGACTTAAATGCTCTTTAAGGTCTGCCTTCCAACCTAAAGCATTCTGGATCCTATGAAAAGGATTGTTGGGTTTTTAATGGGAATGTAGGCAGTGCATTTTTGACTTGGTGCGATATGCTGGAGCTGATAGCTGTTCTCCTGTGGGACTAACCCAGTGGCTGGTCTCATACTGGTGACTTCAAGCCCAGACAGTGGCCCCACCACCCTCAGGCCCTTTGAGAACCCTCCCAGGGAACATTGGGTAGATGCAAATAATTCAGCCCAATGCTTGGGACAACAGCATCAAAGCTCTACTTGGAGACCCAAGCATCAGGTGCTGGGCAGGGGTTGTCCACTTTGTGCAGAGGAGTGAAGGGGAGAGTAGGACAGATTTCTACCTTACATGGTTTGCAGGAGAAGCTCCAAAACTTGTCTGCCATGCAGACTTCGAGGCAAAGAATTAATTTGTTTAAGCCATGGGGAATTTTTTTGGTTTGGAAACTGCCGGAGGGATTTTGAACCTCCAGGGCTTTCAGTTCCAAGTGCAACAATTACAAGTTTGGGGTTATTTAGTGGACTCTGCATAGCTGTTTTTCCTCTTTCCTCGTTCCAGCCTACCTTCTAATTAATTTCCTTTAATTGCTTTTAATTTCCTTTCCTCCTTATTTCTTCCTTCCTTCTAACGAGTGCTGTCATCTTTTTAATCTGCCTTTCATGTTGGAGACTCTATATTTGATTTCTTTTCACCCACATTGTATCTTGCAGCTATTTCGTTCCTGGAGAGCTCCAGCTCAGGAGATAAAATTTAGAGTGGATTCAGAGAACCTAAAAGGATCGTATGCTTCATGGGCTTTCTCTTTAGTAAGCCAGGAGATAAACAGAACATCATAAAAGCTCCATGCTCCTTGGAAAAGGGCCATTTTCCACCACCTGTATTTTTGTGGGGCCATCATCCCATGGGTGCTCTCAGTCACTGGTGACAAGGTACAGAGCCTCCTGGGTGTCTGAGGCTGAAATGGGCTCTCAGGGTGACGCACTGTCTTCTTGTTGGGTTTACTCAACTCTGGCATCGTGCACCCAAAAATCTGCCCCTGCTGGAAGAGCCAGCAGTGGAGCTTTGGAGCTGGGATGGAAGGGACACGGGGATCATAGAATCCCGGACTGTTTTGGGTTGGAAGGGACCTTAAAGATCATCCACTTCCTATGAGCACGGATACCTCCCACCAACCCAGGTTGCTCCAAGCCCCATCCAACCTGGTCTTGAATTAGGATGGTGGCAGAGTGCTGTTCTTGACCAGATGAAGATCTTGCCCCATTTTAACATTTTGACATAGGTCTCTGGAAGCTCTTGGGTTTATTTTGTGCTAAAGGGTGCAGCATGTTTTGACAGGCTGAGAGAGTTAGGGTTGTTCATCCTGGAGAAGAGAAGGCTCCAAGGAGACCTTAGAGCACCTTCCAGTGTCTGAAGGGGCTCCAGGAAAGCTGGGGAGGGACTTTGGACTAGGGCGTGGAGGGATGGGATAATTGGGAACAGTTTCAAACTGGGAGAGGGGAGATTTAGGTTGGACATGAGGAAGAAATTCTTTGGTGTGAGGGTGCTGATCCCCTGTCCCAGGTTTCCCAGAGAAGCTCTGTCTCCTTTTTTGGGTTGAAAGTGTTATATTTGAGGATATAAAATTTAAACCTCTGTAGCCTGGTACTAAATATGCCCTGGAGAGGGATCTGTGCAATCAGCTCTGTGGGGGGGATGGAGGGTTTAGGTAATAGTGTAGGTTTGGGACTCAAGGTGAAGATTCTTGTCTGATGACAGAGGCAACCTGGTGAAGATTATTCAAGATGGAGGTCTCTCACTGGCTTTTTTTCTCTGAAATCCCCTTTCTGCTGTTGGGGTCTGTCCTTTATGCAAACCACCCAAGCAGTGACACAAGACCTGACTTGATCATTCCACGGTCTTGCACCTCACCTGATGTGTAGATCCAGAGTGGGATTCCCAGAAGAAGTGGCCTGATCTTCCAAGTTTCTTGGGTTGAGAGCAGGAAGGTGAAAATCCAGGTGATGCTGGCTTGGTGGTTCTGGGAAGAGTCTGGTTTCCCATCCTCTGAACAGATTGTTGTATTCTGTAGTGGAAACAAAGCAATTAGATGGCCTCTGATTACCGAGAAGTGGGTGTAGCCGGTATCAAATCCACCTGTGCCCAATTAGGGCAGGCCCCCTATTGAGCATGTGCAAGACCAGGGGCCAATAATAAGGTGAAACTCACAGCCACAGACTAGCTCACTCTCAAGCACTGTATTACCTTCATTGTGCCACTAGCACTCATTGCCCTCAAGGTGAGGCTCTCGTGGCGCAGCTGGTTAAGACCCAGTACTGAAATGCCGAAGGCCCCGGGTTCGAGACATCACAGAGAGCCTCACCTTGGAGGCGATGAGCACTAGTGGCACAATAAAGGTAATACAGTGTTCGGGAGTGAGCTAGTCTGTGGCTGTTTCACCTTTTATTGGTCCCCTGGTCTTGCACATGCTCAATAGGGGGCCTGCCCTAATTGGGCACAGGTGGATTTGATACCGGCTCACACCCACTTCTCAGTAATCAGAGGTGTCTGATTGCTTTGTTCCACTACAGTATTCTTAGGGAGTTTTGAGAAAGTAGTCTTCTCCAACAAAACAAAAAGCTCCATTTGTACTAAAAATTTAGAAGATGGGTCTCCTGGGCAGCATTGCAAGTTCTGCAAAGAAGCTTGGTGTTGGAAATGCAGTTTTTAGGAAGAGAATTTCTGGAAATCTCCAGAGCTTTTTCTGGTGGCTTCCAATTTGTGCTGCTGTTGCCACTTGCCTGCTGTCTGCCCTTGTCCCCTTGACTCTCTGAACTTCTTCCAGATGTGCTGAGGCTTAGAGCTAGAGGGAGTTTGTCAGATGATCTTTCTTAGTTTGTTTGCAGGATATGGTCAGTGTTTGTCTGGTCTGCTCTGCTTAAGCAAACTCATGTCTTGATGTCCCTCTTGCTCCCAAGGGCATGGAAGCACCATGCTGTCTTCCCCCTTTTTCCTTAGCTCTGTCCCAGCATCATCATTCAGTGGTGGTGACTAAAAGGCAGGGAGTCTGCTCCCTGCTCGTCATTTCCAGGAGATGCAGCAACAAGTTACATCCTGGTGGTGATATTTTGCTGGCAGCAGGATAGATCCTGTAACCCCCCTTTCTGGGAAGTTTTATTGGCTTTTTCCTTGCTCTTCTCCCCCAGGTGGTTCCTGCAGCCCTCACCACCATCCTTGGTGTGCAGCAGGGTGCATCTGAGGTGGAGCAGGATCTTTCTTGAAAACCATGTGAGCCTAAATGATGGGATTGCCTACAGTGGAGTGTTTTATTTTGGGGAAAAGAGCATTTTGCGATTGTGGAAGACATTGTAAGGTGTTCTCAGGATATGCAAAACTGATCAGGATTCTTAGGGAAGGAGCCAGGGCTTAGGGAGGGATTTGGGTGGTCTAGGGAAGAACATGCAAGGGAAAATTGTAGTGTAACAAGGCAACCAGGTGCCCCTAATTGCCAGGGAGTGGGTATGAGCTTGTGTTAAGCCCACCTGTGCCTAATTAGGGTGGGCCCCCACTGTGCATGAGCAGGACCAGGGGGCCAATAAAAGGTGAGGCCTGAGACACAAACTCAGCTCAGCCCGGAGCTAGCCAGCAGAGAGGCCAGTTGCTCTTGGAGTAGCAGCACCGATCTGGGCTAGTCAACTCTGAGAGCCATAGGCTTAGAGCATTGCTTGTGAGTCTCTGCTGGAACAGCTGGTTGGACCTTGAAGCGCTGTTCCCTAAGAGAGGTTCGTCTTGCTACAGAAAATAAAAGGGAAAAAGGAATAAAAGCAGATTCCCTGGATTTTGGGATAAGGAGTGGCTTTTCTTCATAATGTGTGACAGAGCTGGGGTGCTTGGCCCTCATCCATGCTGAGGGGCAGCAGTTGGCTGGGCCACCACCATGGGGAGCTCTATAAATCACTTTCCTGCTTCCTGAGGACCATGGAAAAGAGCTGAGGGAGCAGGGATGGATGGAGGAGATGCTCCTGGTGCCTTTCAAGATCACAGGGATCACTTGGCAGTTTGGTTTGGTTCTTCAGGTGTTTAATTGTTTAATCCCTGAGGGCTGTGGAGCTTATCTCCTGCTTCCCCAGCCCTACCAGAAAGCATGCATTATGTATGGCCACTAAAACTCTTCCCCCTCTTGCTTCTGATTAGGGAGAAATTTTAGGTTCCCCAGCCAGATTCTGCAGCTGGTGATATCTCTGAGGCTTTGATGCCCCCAGCAGAATTTGGTCAAGGATGCATCACCAAGTGCAGGTGCTCTGCAGCAGCCTAACCTCAGCGCCAAAGCTCCTGCTTATCCAAAGCTTGGATTTCACAGAAGATTTCCAAACTCTGAGACTTGCCTCAAATCACTTGCAGAATTATTTTTTTTCCCCAGTCCTCCCAAGCTTTGGGCAAGGCACGTGTTCCAGGTGCTGCTTCCTATGGATCAGAGGCCAACCAGCAGTTAACCAGGGCTCACCTGCTAAAAATGAACAAAGCCCAGTTCAGGAGTTTTGTTTCCTGCAAAGAAAAGGTCTATTTCAGTCGAGTTTGTCTCTGAAGGGCTGTCAAACCTCAGGAACTCCTCACTGCCTCTCCACTCTTTAATTTTGATTTAGTTTTGTTTGTTGTTTGGTTTTTTATTGCATTGAAATTGCATCAGAGGCCTCTTATAGTAGGAAGCCAGAAATATTCAGAAGAGCAGGTGGAATTTGGAGGTCTCCTCCTGTACAGCAGATGAGGATGTGTGCCTGGGAAGTGATGCAAACTTGACCTGCATGATTTTTTAGCAGTAAGCTCTGAGAAGCCCCGTCACAGACATATGAAAACATTGATGTCCAGCACCATAGACCTTCCTTAGGTCATTTATTGTGTTATAGACTGGGTTGAGTTGGAAGGGACTATCGGGAAGAACGCAATGGACAACACACAGATTAATGTAATCAAAGTATTGCTGTTTATTGAGAGCAGCAGTAGCCCTTTTATACACAGTCAGGCTGATAACATAATATAAGCATATTGCTGACTGGTACAACACATTCTTCATATGCCCCAGGGCACTTTCTAACTGGTTAAATACAAGTTTATGTGCTGTCTATGCG